>NC_056737.1:1972360331-1972470331 GCF_019279795.1 Protopterus annectens
AGGAAAAAACAAGAAACTTCAGGGATATTATGTCAAGTCAAGGACAGGTAAGCGGTATGTTAATATGTGTGTGTTTGAATATGTGTATGTATGTTGGAGAGCGAATGGGTGTTACCTGTGCCAACAAGATGTATGGGCTGCCAGTGGGCAATACTGCAGGAAAGTGTTGTGTAGCACTGATGGTAGTTAAGGGCAATTCAGAGACATGCAGATTAACTGATAGTGAAATCTTGCCTCTCGGCATCTTACATGTCTCTGAATTGCATTTTCCCACATTATACAAACAGTCCCTTTTGGCTACAGCTCTTATGACCAATGGTGGCATTCTTCCTGAATCCTTGGGCATGCTTTCCTATACATTTAGCGATTTAACTGCAGTTCAGGTGGCATCACTCAATGTGTTGAAGGTTCAAAGGACATTGTGGATTTTTCCAGCACTGCAGGAACCTAAGCTGTTTTATCTTATTAAAAGACTATGTTTACATTTGCCACCATTGGATCCTAGTCATTAAAAATAAATAAATACATAAATAAAAAGGCTGTGTGGCAGCATGAGATACATAATAGGTTCAAAATCTGTTAATTGATTAGCAATACACTTCCCTTTTGACTACTACCAGTATGACAGTGTGAAATGTAATTTGTGTTTTAACAACAAATGTGTTAAACCGGACTAGTTTTCCCATTTTCTGAGCATATTTAGAGAGATGCATGTCTGTTATAGTAAAACATCCCATCACACCCAGTGTACAATCCACAGAAAGATACCCAAGCGGTAGAGTGGTGCCACATTTCTATATTGTAAGAGAATGTAATATTTAATGTGATTTATCATATATAGCAAGCTGGGTGGCGTCACACATTCAAAGACCTGGAATTCTCATGTGTTATACATGTTATACTCCTATACTACATGAAGATACAATACTCTTGTGCAATGTGCCAGTGCTATATTCTTATTTTACATTAATGCATTTTACTTCTTTGTTACTGTACATAAGTATGCCAGTTTTGCTATATGAAGATGTCAGGCTCTTATCTTGCAAGATCATATACGTTTTTGTTAAGTTATCATACCACTACCAAGATTTTCCTGCTATATAATAAAGTATTTGAATGCATATGAGCTTTCTCCCAAGTCTAAGGAAAAAATTCAAAGATTGTAAAGGGTCATGAAAAACTTTACATAAAATTACAATCTACCTACATTAATTTGGACGTGGATTTATTGTTATTGTCGAACTTATTACTTTCTGTTTTAAAGTGTGAAAATTGTTCATTTTGTTTCTTAGTTAAGTATCATAAGATTCCTTTGCAATGTTCAGATACCTGATGACTCAGTTGCTTCTTTTTTCTTTTTTTTTTATTATAAACTGAAAAATAAATAAAAATGATTTTGACAAAAAAGTTGTCCCACTTATGGATGAAGAATGTCATAGTTTCATGTAGTAAGAAGTTGCCACACTGATTTAGACTTGCAGCATAGACTAAAAAGCAGTGGGAGTGTTGCACCTACAGGGCTCCAGTCTTTAGAATTTTGACATTCCATGATTCTAATAATATTTAATTGCATCTTTTAACATGGCTACTTAATGACTCAGCTGGGTAAACATATGTACCCTTTGACTCATTTGCTATATTAAAGAACACTCAAGGCAGAGGAAATTATTGAAAACTACACAGCTGTGCTTGCTTTCCAAGGCATACAGCAAGCTTTGTGCTAGTAGAGAAATGTGAGACTTTGCCTTATAAATAAATAACCTTTACTCATACATAGCTCATCTGTTTTTAAAATAAATTTTAAATATTGGACATTTAGAACTGATACAAAAATTTTGTGACAACCCAGACTAAGAAATGTTTTAATTTTTTGCATATTTCATACCCATTCACTTACCGCTAACAGTTTGTTACATTTAACATCTCATCTTCCTTTCTGCACCACCAGTCACCCACTTTACACTTTTAATTACACCACAATCATGTCCAAATTGTCATACTCATCACCCTCTCCTTCCTCAGCTACCTCCCTCTCCTTATCCTTTCCCATCTCTTCCTTTCTTCCTTCCTCCACTCCCATATACACCTTTTTTCATATCATTGGGGCAATGCAGCAATTGCCTCTTGTACACAGGCAACCCTCTCCTCCTACCACCCAGCACTACAACCTGCGAGAGATGCACTCACATAGCCAAACTGGAAGCAACGCTCTCTCCACCCAAGATTGTGCTAGAGAGTCAAGAGGAAAAGGTTAATAACCGCACTACACCTCAAGCAACACATGGCCCTTCTAAACTCACACCACCAACACCCACACATAGCAACACTAAACTCACATATGTGGAGGCCCTTAACATTAATCTGCCCAAGCAAGAAGGACCTCTGAAGCTGAAACGCAAACAAACACCAATCACAACCACAGTGTCACATAGCTTAAACACCAGCATGCCACCCAACAACAGCCCCTAAGGCAAGGCAACATACCCAATACTTTAGTCCTAGGTGACTCTATAGTCAGGCACACTGATGTCATACTCATCAGGCTGAACAAGGAGAAAATTACAGTCAGCTGCCTGTCAGGTGCCAGGATCCGCCACATAACGCATGCACTCAAGTCACTCCACAACAAGTACAAATATGACTCTGTCATTGTCCATGTTGGAGTGAATGACTTGAGACGTACCTCCCTGGACTACATGAAAAGAGACATGGAAGAGCTCTCGGATCATGTGGCCCAGGCAGGTATGACCCTAGCCCTGGGTAGCAAACTGCCTTTGCCCAGAATGATACCACAGTATAAGGACAAAATGATTGACTTCAATAATTGGCGAAGCTTCTGGTGTCATTCAAAGGGGATCCAGTATCTGTCTGCCTGGGACGACATGATCAACAGACCACAATGCTTTGCCAGAGATGGTCTGCACCTGTCGTCCCTGGGATTCAGGTTACTGGCTAAGGCTCTTGCAACCCCTATAATGCCTTTTTTAGGCAAAGTTCAAAGGACAAAACCACCACTGTAACAGGTACAAGCAGGCAGAATCTGAAGGTAATGCTACTCAATGCTAGAAGTCTAAACCTCAATATGCACTCTCTCAAGGCACTCCTAAAAATGGAGAACATCAATATCTGTGCAGTAACTGAGACCTGGTTCAAGGCACCAGAAAGCTGCCCTGCAATACCAGATTACAACTTTTACCACATTTTTCGGCCACCAAACCAGGACCGAAACACTAAAGGTGGAGGATTGTCCATATTCACTAAGGATATTCACAACACCAGGCTAGTTGCCCAACACGATGCGTCTGAAATTTTCCAGGTGCAACTAACACTAGGTAAGACTGCAATCCAAACTGTATCTTGCTACAGATCCCCCACCATGCTCCAAGATTCTCACTACACCTTTCTAAACATACTGGAAAATATTAAGATACAACCAAACACCCTAATACTGGGTGATTTCAACTACCCTGCCATTAAATGCGAAAAATACTCATGTACCAACACCTTTGCCCAACAGTTCTTGGAATTCATAAATTCTAGCACCCTGGATCAACTAATCCTTAGTCCCACCAGGGGCTCCAATATCCTAGACCTGGTCATTACCAACATGGGAAATTGATGCTCCACACCTATGGTCACCCCCTCTTCGGTCAGGTCTGACCATAAGCTTATCACCCTTGACATCCCACCCCCGAGTAACGAAACCTCTGTAAAAAACTTCTCCAAAGCCAACTTTATGCTACTCAAGTCAGAAGTGAAAAACTTCATGGCACCCATGCAGACGGGAACTGAAAGTTCGACTGCTGAATACTACACTAAGGCACTGTATAAATCGTGCCATCCTCAATAGAACCAAGCCGCTCTCCTCCAAAAAAAGGAAGCCAATCTGGTGGTCCCTTGCCATAAACAAACTTTACAACAAAAGGAAGAAACTGTTGCAGAAAAAAGGAAAATCCCAGGATGCAAAAAACTCCCTTACCAGCCTCAGATAGAAGCTGAGATCCCTCATAAAATTCTCCAAAGCTAGTTACGAAAATAAAATTGCCAAAGATTCCAAAGACAACCACAAGGCATTCTATAGCTATGACATGAATCTATAGCTATGTCAAGAATCTAAATGGCAATGCTCAGATCTGCTCTGAGCTACAACAGAATGGCATTAAATATACTGATCCCAAGGATATTGCCAATATCCTGGCAGATCGATTCAGTGCAAATTTCACCCTCCTCTCACCCCCTGAAGGGCCCATCTCAGTACTGAAAGATTGCTAAATTCTGGTAATAACGGCCACACAGGTAAAAACACACTCACCAAAGCTAAGAATATAGCATCCATGGGACCAGACGACATCCCAGGCTGTGTACTATATGAAGTACAAAATAAACTGGCACCTCACCTAAGTGTCATTTCTAATCATAGCCTCACCTCAGGCTTCGTGCCCATTGAGTGGCACACAGCTACAGTTATCCCACTCCACAAGGAGGGATTCACCTTAGATCCCAGGAACTACTGCCCCATCAGTCTGACGAGCCTGATCTGCAAGGCCATGGAATGTATTATCATGGAACTTATAAACAAAGACATTGGCAATCTTCAAACACGGGACCCCATGCAGTTTGGGTTTGTGAACAGCCGATCTTGTCTCCTGAACCTGATTGACTTCTTTGAATCAGTCTCCAGTGCCATGGACAAGGGTAAGGTGGTCCACACAGCCTATCTGGACCTCGCCAAGACCTTCGACACCATCCCCCATGCTGGAATCATAGACAAACTTACTAAGCTGGGCATTACTCCCTACGTCACTCGATGGGTTGCCAACTTGCTTACTGACAAAGCCCACACTGTAAAAGTAGCTTACTCCAAATCCAGCTCCAGACAAGTGACAAGTGGAGTACCTCAGGGTTCAGTCCTGGGACCACTCTTGTCTGGCATTTACTTCTCTGAAGTTCTGGCCAACACTAAGGGACTCTGGCTAACAAAGTTCGCAGATGACTGCAAACTGGGAGCCATTATTGAATCCCCAAATGATGTGGATATTCAACAAAAGGGCTTTACAGAAACAGACGCTTGGTGCCAGAGCCATGGGCTCAAGTTCAATGCCAAGAAATGTATAGTTATCCCCTTTGGGAAAAAACAAGTACCCGTGAATTACCACATAGGTAGCAGTACACTAAACATCGAAAGTGTGATAAGAGACTTAGGGACACAGGTGGACAGTGGTCTCACCTTCGATAACTACATCACCACAACAGTCAGGAAATCCTTCTATGTGGCACACCTCATCACTAAGGGCTTTTCATCCAGAAAAAAGGAGGTCATTGTCCCACTGTACTCATCCCTCATTAGACCCATTATAGAATACAATGCCCCATTTGGTGTGTACCTCTCAAGATATCTGCAACAACTGGAAATACCTCACTAAAAAATCACAGGCCTAAAGCAGATGCCCTATGCTGACCAGCTAAAAAAACTCCAGCTATACTCTGTCACATATCGTCTACTCAGAGGCGATCTTTGCTTAACATACAAGGCCATGTCAACCCCAGAGCTGTTGGACATGCTACACTTAAAGAAATCCCAAACCCTCAGAGACACATGCTCCCGGGATCTAAACTTTGTCATCACAATGAACAAAACATGCTGGAGGGATAGGTTCCTGACCCAGAGACTCCCCAGACTCTGGAATAGGCTGCCCATACATGTCAAGCAGAGCACCTCTTTGGTCCTTCTCAAAAGGAACCTTGATGATTGGATGGGAGATGGGAAATTCACCCTGGGGATCACATCAGTCATCTTGCTAGACAGGGGTCCAGGGAAGTAAATATTGTGGGATGAAATAGCCAGGGAATTGTTATGGCTAGGCTTGTATAGGCCCTAGGGTCGATAGCCTAGTACCAACCTATGAACCTATAAACAGTACTCACACTACTGTTCATCATCTTCACATAAACTACACCGTACTTCTCTATTTTTGTTTCCCTACTCTTTGAAACAGCCTATCCTAATTCTTGCTTCTTTTCTCCTGCCTTAGTACAACTTAATCTACACCCTGTTTACCCTGTTTCATGTGTTTCCTGTTTTGTTTTAATGATTCATGAATTCTATCAGGCTTTCTAGTCAAGCTACCACTTTTTCTATGCCTAAGTCACCCTAATACATATGGTCTAGCAAATCATAACTTTAAGAACATATTTGGAAAATAAATTGTACAAGTCCAGCTCTATTATAATCTATTATCTTGATAATATGTATGTTTGCAGTACAGTTCCTATGGTTATCAATTCTAGTCTTGCATGATAAGTTGTATTGATTTATTAACTGTACAATCTGTGTAATCATCTTATTTTTTCTGTCAAATGACTGTAAAAAAATTTGTCTGTCTAATATTTTAATATTTTAATATTTGTATTTTTTTTTCATTTTTACTTTATATTTATAGAACTTTCCTCCAGGGGCCACTGCTGAAAAGTTTTTTTTTTCAACCAATAGGACTATCCAAGTAATCAAAAGCAATTAAAATAAAGAATAAATGCTAGCTTAATTATTTCAGGATTGCAGAATATTGATATATACATACAGCTGAAGTATGGGATAAAGTAGGTAACACAAAACTTCAAAGACAGACCATTTGAAAGACAAAACATGTGACAGGAAAAAAAAAAAAACAGGCACCTGAAAGAAGGCATTGATAACAAGTTAACAGCAAAGTGGTAGACATCACTGATGCAGATACTAAACTAGCAAAGCAAAACAAAAAAGCTTATAAAATAAACCATGTAGCTGGAGAAAGAATGATCTGTTTAAAATAATGACCTTCCATGTAATTGTTTAATGTACAGAAAATTTAATTTGCTAGTAATATTTTTTTCTGACTTTTAATGATATAAATTAGTGTCAATGATATGCCACCAAATAAAAACCCAATAGTTTATTGTGTTTTGGGTGTTGGTCTGTCATTTACATTATCCTTTTATCTGCGTGAAGTGAAGACCTCAATTCAAAGGTTTTGATTAAAGCTTCATTTTAACAACGTTCAGTGGAGAAAGGAGGAATCGGTAGTTGGGTAGATGAAGATACATTGTTTCATGTATAGAATGGATCTGTTTTTCTTGCATTTAGTGAAACTTGATATATTGATATATAGTTTTTAAACATGGCAATATTGTTTTTTGAAAAGCTTTTGCTTTTACTGTTTGTTATATGTGCCATAAAATGGGGCTTTGATTAAATTGAATTTCACAAGATTACAGAAATAATTTGCTACTATGAGAAAATTAGATTTTTCAAGTCATTTTCATAGCCTGTTGTTTAGTGGTTAAATGATGCTGCATGCCTCTATGTTAATGGAACATCAGGAGTTACCACTGCAGTTTGACTTCTGCACATCCAGTGTGGAAACAACAACTTGGTGGTGACTGTGAACAGTGACTTGTTTAGAACTGCTTACTTGGTAAAAGAGACTAACCTTTCTCTTGGACTTGCTGAATGTCTATTTTCTGTACTGAACCCAATAAACAATGAATGAGGAAGCACATTTCTGATGAATCCAGAATCCTTGGTTTACGCCACAAATTATTGCTACGCTCCAACCCCTTCTGGGGACCATCTTATTTTATAGGCAAATGCAATCACAATTCCTGTTCTCTGCATCTATTCAAGGAAGGACAGTGTAAGCAGTCATGCAAGGAAACCCATGCAAAAACTGTTTACCTCAAGTATATCCACTGGTCATACATATCATCTAATTTTTTTCTTGTGAATGATGAGTGAATGATGAGTGGACCTGATGATATGTCATGGTGATGTTTCATAATGAGACCTCTGATGCGATGAGAGACGAAGTTAATCTAATTCTTTATATGCTTGACTGCATTGCCACCCAAAATCCATATGAAAATTTGATAATAAGGTATGCTGTTGCTGATATCTAGTTTTGCTTAACAGATAGTAGAGCAAATTATTCTTTGTCAAACATTAAAGTTCCAAAGATAAAAGACAAATAAAGAAACAAGATCTAAAATGCAGCAGGAGTAGGAGTAAAGACTCATGAATCTCACGCTTAGTTTTTATTGTGTTTATTTGCACACTATTCTCTCAAATGGTATATGTTTAGTTGTTGATGTTTTAACAGCATATTATTCTCCTGTGCTTAACAGAAATTGATTAATTGTGTGTAGATTCTAAAATTTATTCCCAAACATGGCAAACTGCAGATATATTTACAAAATCTTTTTTAACATCTTTACTGAATTAGCAATTTATTACATTCCTCAAAAAATAAGTTCCCAATGATTTCTTTCTTCCTCATCACACCTCCTTGCATTCTACCTGAAAAAAAATGGAGTCTGCTTGGGGTATAGAAATACCTATCCAAACTCTTCCAAGTGAAAATTCTAAATCTTCCAGGCTTTGTTGCATACTTGAAAGCCATACATATATCCTCCCATTGTTTCTTTGTGAATTGCTTATCAAATCTATCTTCTCAATCAATTCTACCCTTCTCTGACTGATACCTATAGTTATCTTGCAATATTGTATATACCCTACTAATGATCCCTTTTAAACAGCAGCTTCTGTTATAGATCTACTAAATAATCTAGAGAGTGCTGGTCTTTTTACTCGAGATCCCCCTATTCCTTTCTCAGTGCAATCTCTAGCCTGCAGTCCAAATGTCTTATTGGCCTCTTCCCATTCTATTACATTCCCCTCTCTAATTATTTCCTCCCAATATCTTCCTTCCTTTGCCATTTTTCCAGTAAATTTCAGCCCCTCTTGCCTATTCTCTGCACCCTATATTGCAATCATTCCTATCTGTAGACTCTCCTTTCTCCATTCCAGCATGGGCTTAGTTCTTAGAATGCTTTCTGATTCAGTATGAATATAATATTCTGTATGGTTATTGTTATTCTTCTTAAAGATCTGCATCCAAAAATCCAAATCTGTCCTTATTTCTTGAGCTTCTCCCCATTTCATCCTCATCCATTTCCACTTTGAATTATAGCTTTCTTCTTGTGTTATGTATAAAAGCCTTAACTGTGTAGCACTGAAATACCCCTTCAAATCAGATAATCCCAAACTGCCTTGTTCTATTGGAAGGAATAATTTATCCCACTTGACTCTTGCTCTCTTCCCTTCCCAGATAAAATCATTCAACTCTTTATTAATTGATATCCACAACTTCTCCTCTGGTTGATAAAAAACATGCCTGATTTGTATATAAAACTAAAGAGACTAAAAACATTTTTACTGCTTGCATCTTGCAATCTATAAACATGGCTACCAGTTTCTCAGTTTTTGTATTGTCTTTTGTTTAATTTCTTCCCACTTATCCTCAGCTGCCATAACACAATTTTTTTAACCCATACTCCTAAGTACTTCATTTTATCATGTCCCATAAATATGGCCATTGCTAAACCAATTTGTGCATGTGTACATAGTTTATAACTATTGCCTTTATTTTATCTTCATAAATTTTGTATCTTAAAAAACTTGAGACTGTATCAGAATGTGGCCTCCTGTATTACATTCATTTCTAACTTGTCTCAGAATGTTCCACAATTTTCTGGTTTTATAACATCATCTGAAATAAAAACTTTTATTGATTAACATACCAATTATATCTTTGAATTTCTAAGTTTTATATTTTCTTTGCCAATGGCTCTAATTATAATACAAATAACAAAGGGGAAAGATGACACCCTTACCTGGTTCCTCTGTTCAAACAAATCTTATCAGAGAGGAACCCCTCATCCATTTTAATTTTTGCCTCTGATCCCTCATATATCTTCCTAATTAATCTTCTTATTGTGTCAGGGAAAGCAAATGCTTCCATTGTCCTACTTCTACATGATCTCTCATTATTTTACTTGTAGGCTTCCTAAGCTTGGCAACAACCCTTTATACTTTCTGTTGCCTGAGCTGTTGTATTAAAAGTGTTTGTGCTCTGGAGTTACTGTCAAAAAACACTTACTTAACAGCAATCTTTTTAAACTCATGCATATTATCCAGGTAGTCCCTTATTTTCTCTTTGGCACTCTGCAGTTAACACTTCTTCTTGTTCTGTGAGGTTCCTCCTATTCTGTAATACTTTAATCTTTGTCAGGCCATCTAATTAATGTTTGTTACTTCTTAACGAGATCTCTTTTTCTTTTATTTCTACCCTGTTTTTAAACTCCACTTTCATTTTATCCCATTCACTAGCTATATGTTTTGAAGACATTTCTATCTTCACTAAGAATGCCCTAATAATTTCCACTACTCATTCCTTAAATTCCTCTCTATTTAATAGATAGGCAGGGAAGTGCCAGTGTCATATTTTTATTTCATTGCCCTACATTTTTATTTTAGTTACGATTGGCATGTGATCTGAAATAGTCATTAGATGCATATCAAAACTTTCTATTAAACATACATGTTCCTGTGAAATATGATTTCTGGCTAGCCTAGCCCAATTTTTGTATCTTGGGAAGTAATATGTAAATTCCTAGCTTTTCCATACAAAATATTTTCATGAATTTCTTCAAAAATCTACTCTCTTTTGTTATATTTTCCTTTCTAGGTCCCCGAAATAAATCCTCACCATTTCAAATCAAATTCCAGTCCCTACCTATAAGTAATATTCCCTGCTGAAAGCTAATTTCTCCCAGAAATTTTCTTAAGCTCCATAGTAGCAGTTTTAGGTGGAAAATAAATACATGCCAGTGTGTAATCCTCGTCCCTTGTCATAAGTGCCTTATTAGTACAAATCTTCCATTATTATCTTTTTTCCTCTTCTATCACTATTGGAGATCCTCTAGCAATTAAGATAAGTACTCTTCTTTTCCTTTGTCCAAGATATTCTGCTGAATAACCATCCTGAAATCCTTTCTTTATCAAATTCACATGATCAGTTCTTTCCAAATGTGTCTCCTGCAGCATAGATATTTATATATTCCTATTATATGTTTCTTAATATAGTTGACTATTCTTTCTTTTTTGTATATGCTTGTGTGACTGCTCACGTTCAAAGATAATATGGAAAGTGTTAGCATTATGATAAGAAGTTGTTATTCCCACCTAATATGTAGAACAGCTTTTTTTAAATGTCTAGTTTCAGATTTTGTGTTACATGCATACATTAATGTTTGTCAGGTTGATCTTTTATACAATTGTTTCTTGTCATGTCCATTTACTCTATGCCACATTTACAAGAGTTTTTGTTTCAATGAAAAGCCACAAACAAAAAATAAACACACCCCAAACACCCACAGAACCTATTAACTTAATACAAACACACACAACTATATACATCTTCAAATAATGAAGTTTAACCCTCCTAATAGGAACATTTGTTCCAGATTGACAGCTACACTCACAGGCTTTAATTAAACTACAATGCTAAGATACATGGTACTGCCTGTTCTTCTGCTTAACATGAAGTGCTGTTTATTTTTGCTTATCTTTAGTCCACTCCCAAATGTAGAAAACAACTTGAATGCTTTCAGAAAATATTATATTTTAGCCAATAAAGAAAAAATATTCTGTTTTTACTGTTCCTATCAGATTGTTTCCATAGAAACATGAGAATGAGATACACAGTTGACTTCTGCTACAAACATCTCATATTTACTAAACGAAAACTTCATTACAGTGTTCTTCTATTTACCTGCTTCCACTTAAAATCTGTTGCTAGTAAAAGCCAAGGGCCATAACCCAATTATTCTCCTTTGGAAAAATAAGAAAAAGCATATAAATCGTACTTATACCATGCTCTATATGCTTTTACAACCCTTCCCTCACCTCAGCAACCTAATATTACAGCCTATTATCATAAACATGCTTTTGTCCAGGCTTTCTTGTCTTTTTACTTTGCAGTATCTACATTTCTTAAAACTAAACAAGAAGAAAGAAAGAATGGAAGAAAGATAAAAAGGGCATGTGTTTACTTTAGTATCCTTATAACACACAAAAATAACTGAAAATGTTTTACTATATAACATGCAGTATATGTCATATTTTACAAAAATACTATTAAGAAAAAAATTGTTTTACTTACAGATACCTCTTTCCTTCCTCTTATTCTGTCCTTAATATTCCTCCAGACATTAATGATATGAAATAGGGCATATGCTTTGGAGTCCTCTACAACTTTAACAAAGTCAAAAAGTCCAGTATTTCCAGGTTTTCTTGTTCTGCCAATATTTTACAAATTTGATTGATGCTTTGTAATCTCATATTTATTCATTAATTTCCATGTTACTGGTTTTCTTCCTGTTTATCTCAATCTTCCAACTCCAGTCTCTGGTGCATTTCCAATGTACTCCTGGTTCTTCTAGTTTACACCTGTGCTTTTCTCAGTCTCTCAAGCATTTTCCTTTGGAATGCTGGTGAAGGTTTTCACTGCAGAGAGGCAATATCTCATTATCAGTTAATCTGCATGTCTCTGAATTGTCCTTAACTACAACGAGTGCAAATCAGCACTTTCCTGGCATAGTCATATCAGGAGAATATAGAGCAGAGTACCCTTCTGTTTGATAGCTCATTTTTTGGTGGAAAAATGTTTGTATTTCCTCCACTGCATGTTCTGCATCAAAAATTTACTTTGACTTTCTAGGAAAGAAAATATTCTGAAAATAGCTGGATATAGCAGCTTGAATCTCACACCTGCCTCTCGGCATTCTCTGATTACTGGAATAAATGTACTCCTCTTCTGCCTGGTGTATGGTGAATAATCATTTTCTACAAACACTCTACTATCTCCAATTTTTAATACTTTGCCCTTCTGCCACAGTTTTGTCAGGATAAACTTATTCTGCTGGCAGGACTGCATCTTACTATTGGAGGACTTGGCTGCTTTCTCATGGCCAGGTTTGGAGCATACTTTTAATTAACAAATCCTGCTGTGGAATACCAATTCAGTTACTTATTTGCACTTTCATAAAATAAGTGCAGTCTGTTCCATCCAATTTCTCTGGTACAGCAGAAAATTTCAGGTTTTCTCTGCATGCTCTGTCCGCTAACTCTACCACTTTTTGAAACAGCTCTTCTTGAATAGTCTCATATTCAACCAGCCTTTTTGTTCATTATGACCTCTGATTTTTGTCTTTTTATCAGTTCACCTGAAAAAAGCCTTTTCCATTTTCCTGCCTTTTTATTTGAGTTGAAATACTCATTCAGTATTCACATTTTGATGTATTTTTCCACTAAATTACTGGAAGCCATCTCTTGTACCAAAGCTGGCACTTGAACTGCCTTTTGCTGAACAGCTATAGGATTCTTAGCAGTTAATGTATTCTCTTCACCTTTTCTAGTTGATTTTCTTTCAGAGTCTCTAAGCTTCTTCTTTGCTGGCACCAAAGCAATGTATTTACTAGCCAATAACTGAATTTTACTAAAACAAGCAGAATTACTGGCCCTTATCTATCAGTTTCATTTTTACACGGGGGGAGCTAAAATCAGCCTGTTGATCAGTGTGCAGCCATCTTGGCAACCATAGATTTATAAAATTGTATGCAAAATCATTTGACTCCAGGAAGTAATTTGTATTAGTATTCTGTGTTGAACAAGTACTGTGAAACTTGGTCCCTAGCAAAGCAAAGGGAGGAGAAAGAATTATTAACAATGACCTGAGAATACTTCATTGTAAACTTATGATTCTATCACATTTGTTATTCACTAGGTCATTTCAGTATGGAAAGAATCTTCAAGACTGGTGGTATATACTTATTAAATCCATCTTTAAGGGAAAGGTGAATAGGGAAAACCCAGTCATACAGATGTGTAAGTCTACTTTACTGTTATGGAAAAATAATGGAGCAGGATATCATGGATGAATTATTATCAGAATTGAAAAGATTGGGACTTGAAACCATAAATAAGCATGCATATATTGAAAATAGGACTACAGCTACCTGTAACATGATGCTCTATAATAATATAATAACAGCTATAAATGAAAAGGTGTGATGTGATGTAATTTATAAAGAACTATCTTGAGCTATTAATAGAGTCATACACAAAACATTATCAATAATTTACAACTAGGTATTAATCAGATTTTGATAAGATGGCTAGCTGTATGGTTTACAAATAGGACATGTCAAGTATCATTCAGCAATTGCACCATTGAAATTCTAGTTCATAGTCAGGCTGTACCACACAGTTCTAATATAGACCCTTGCTGTTTACATTGTATCTTTCTGATTAGTTTAATCTGAGATATTCTGCAATGTGTTGGCAGATGACTTGAAACTAGAAAAACTGATTGGATCTTTTACAGATACGGCATATCTGCAAAAGAATGTGACTAAACTGACCAGTTGGGAGCAAGAGACTAATATGCTAATAAATGTATCAAAAACTAAACATGTGCAATTTGGGAAACATAGACTGAAGGGAGAATGTTTAATATAGCACACAGTGATTGAAAATGTGGAGTCATTTAGGGACTCAGATTTATTTAACATTTATTTATTTATTTAACATTTGTTTACCGGGAAAGTCCGACTTGGATCGAAGCCAACTTTCAGCAGAAGCCTGGGGAGAAATGCTCCAGATACATGTCTTTGTAAATATATGGGTACATCATTTTTTGAGTTTTTCTGATCATATAAACCAATTTGTTAATTATAGCTATAAAACTATAGGTTGTATAAAAACATTTATGAAGTGTAGGAAATAAGAAATGATAAAATCATTGTTTGTAAGGTACATTTGACCCAGCCTAGAGTATATAATAGGGAAATCGTATAAGAAAACTAGCATACATAAATTGGAAGACTACACTGGACATATACCAAGGTCATTCATGGGTGTGGAAGGTTAAGTTATTATGAAAGATTAAAATATCTGATTTTGTACAGTGTCTCATATTTAAGAGGAGACCTCATTCACGAATATAGGGCATTTAGAGACAACTACCACTGGGAATGTTTGGGTTTATCAACGAGAGTAGAGCAACATCAGACAACCTGGGAAGGAGATTGTATAGAAATGAGTGATGTACGAGATAGCTCTCTGAGAGAGTAGCTGATGCCTGGATTAAACTACCAGATTATATTAAAGGAAGTACTAGTTTAGATATTTTTAAGCACAGCTTGGACACTTATTATAGAAATGATTGTTTTGGTATATAGGCAGACTAGAAGGGGATTATTACCATGCCTTAAATATTTGCATGCATGTATATATGTTATAATTTATTTTGAGGAAACAGTCTCACTGTTTACATATTCATGTAATTATATTGTATCATGTGGTTTCATAAAACACTGTTGTAAATTTTTGTTCTACTATTCCCAGGGTAGAAATGGGCAGCTGAACTCCATCACTAGCAAAAGAACCAGCTCATGAATGTAAGATCAAACAAGCCCTTAGAGCCATAGATCAGAAAGTTTATGCATCTTGCTAAGCCTTTCAAAATCAAAGACTGTTTTACCTTTAAATTTTCCCCCTCATGGAGGCCTCAGAGCAGAGGACAATCTCATGTGTGAAGCCACATGCTAATGCAACAGTGCAGGGGAAAGGTTAATGCTAATGAGCCACATGCTATGCCCCAGAAATGTCCATGGCTCCAGATTTCCTAAGCTAAGTAAAGTTTTATTCTAGCAGGAAAAAGGGGCCAGTATAAAATCAAAGCAGTCACACATTCACTCTTATGGGAATACTCAAGGGGCAGATAAGGATTTCTGACTCTAGACTCCTAAAATTCAGACCCATCTTTAAAATGTGAGGATACTTTTATATAGTATGGTAAAAACTTTGTTTAGTTATTATCGGCTATACTTTGAAAATATATTTGTGAACTTTCTATAAAATTACAACTTTGGCAGGCAAATGATTATTTTTTTTTTCATTTTGCAGTTCCATTTGCTTGAATGTATCCAAGGCCTACACACTCTTTGAATCTTATAGTTTTATTTCACAATTCATGAAATAATCTTTCCAATTTAAAGATTTTCATCTCAGTACTGATGCTTAGAATTTCTTAGAATAACATATTTCATTTAAAGATACTAAGGATACAAAAGCTGAACTTTTAGTTTCATGTTCTTCAAAATTAAGTTTGTGACTATTCTTTAGAGAATGTGTACAAATTCGTTTTTATTACTTTTACTTATTCATTTTTAACCAGGTAAGTCATCTAGTTCATTTATCTCTATTTGTTTGATTATTTAATAGAATTAAGTTCCAGACAAAAATAAATATTTTTATTTAATTTATCTGAGGAAGAAAATGATATATTAATGCTGTAGATTTGTATATATTTTTGTTGTTGACTGGAGTACTCACATCTGGTAAATTTGCAGTGCCCAGTATCAAAGCTTTACATGCTGGGGTATTTAATGATAATAATAATAATAATAATAATAATAATAATAATAATAATAATAATAATAATAATAATAATAATAATAATATTAATAATAATAATAATAATAATAATAATACGCTACAGGCTCTGAGACCCTTTGGCAGACTTAAGATGAAGACGGTGTCTTATAACAATAATGCAGTATTTTGTTTGAATACTGAATGAGGGCAGCTTCTTTGCAGTATTCCACAAACTGAAAAAAAACACCACCAGTGAGACTCCTGTACTGATTCTTCTTGTATATGCTATAACACAGTTGCCATACCTCTCAACCTCTTAGCACAACAAATCTGGATAAGGAATAAAATAATGGGGGGGAAAGCCCAAAACTAGAGTCAGATTATAAATATTGCTCTTGTAAGCTTAGAAAGTTGCTAGAATAAGAATTTGTGTTGGCATCCATTTTTTGAAGAATATGAAGTCTGAAACTCAAATGTATGCCGTTATGTACTTACTTCACTCCTTGGTGATTTGCGAGAAAACCATACATTTTATAAAGAACAGACCAAAAATGTGAGTCAAAAATCTGGACATTCTGTGAAACTCTGGACAGTTGAGAGGTATGCATATCTCTTCTGTTTGATCTTTTGCCACCTCTCAGGCAAAAAGCTCTGCAAGAACATAATCCCAGGGTAAGAAGTAACAGTATTCTGTAATCTTCTGCAAAAGATATAGTTGTCCACTGTGCCAACATCTTTATAGAGAAAAAAAGTAATGTGAGCATACTAAAAACAGACATAAAGCCTTCTTGTACCACTATGGGAATGGGATTTTTCCTAAGGTCGTACATGAACTGACCATGCAAAACTTTCTCCAGTATTTTCACAAGAATGATTAAGAGAGTACTAGATGAGTATTTATTCAGGTTACTGGGCAGACATGGCAGGGATATAATATTATTTTCCAAAGGTCAGTTTTCTGTCATTATAATTTAGTACCCATCTCTACAAACAACATAAAAAAATGTTCAGTGCCTGTCTTCTCCAGGGGAGGAAATGAGGCCTTTTATCTCCTATGCAGTCAACACTTTGACTTTCATACTATTTAAAATAAACATGATTACTCTTAGGTTACTACATATCAGGTGTATGAGTCATCATCCCCCTGCACCCCCCACACTTCAGATAACCAAGAAAAATTTGCAAGTTTCAGACAACTGGACTTTGTAGAAACAAGCATGCAGCTATCGTTATAAATATGCATGACAACAGCAAGTTTATAGATATACCCCTTGATTCATTAATGCCTACACTAATGGTACACTGTTCTTAGGCATAACTTACATCTTCTTCCTCCTAATTTTAGTTTTTTTACTGATTTTCTTGCAGCCTTAAATATCGAGGGGGATTTATAAAGGTTACCACAAAGTGTAGGCTACATGTACACTTAGTATAATCTTTCTGGGTGACTAGAAATGTGGTGAGGATGTTCTTGAATACAGATCATGCACACTTAGTGTAGGCACTAATGAATCTATAGTGTGTGTTTTTCTCTTGTAGTTTCTCCTGAAATATATATCAATGGGCTTTACAATGAGATATATTGCCAGGTGAAAGAATCTTGCAGGGAGTCGGTCTATACCTGGAGAGTCAATGGCTAGTAACAGTCTATTGATTAATTGACTAGGTTTTGAAAAACATGATTATCATTATTCAATGAATGTAGTTGACTGTCAGCAACATTAATTCTGGTGATTGGGGTGGGAGACTCTGATGGTGACTGTTTTTTTTTTTAGTTGTTTTCTGTAAGTCAGCTGAGAATTAGGGCTGAAAATCAGGATGTTTACAGCATTCAGAATGCTGTTTATTGTAAAGAGTTTTCTCTTCAGGTTGGGGAAATACTGTAGGTCTTTTTAAACTGTGGGTACCAATGGTTTATCTTCTTGAGTATGAAGTACAGAGTAAGTCTGGTTTTATCTGACTTTTAAGGTTTCATCTATTTTGCATATTGTTTGTTTTACATCACCATTGATTCACAGCTTTGAATATCCCAATGTTCTGATGTTCCAGTGGGATGGAAGTTATATCAACAATTGACAGAAAAATGTCATTAAATAGTTGGACTGTAATATCCTGGCTAAGATGAATTGTGGGATTAGCTTAGTTCATGCTATGAGTGAACCCTAGCTACCTAGGTTCACAGATCTCTGAGTTTAGTTCAGTGACTACAGCATCAAATGGCGTTTTCACCTTACAGTAGACTCCCTCTTATCCGGTCTCACTGGGACCGGACCTTAGGCTGGATAAACAAATGGCTGATTAATCAGAAAATGCATACAAAATAGCATTTATAGCAGGGCTTGTGTTAGTATGCATTTGTCTAATCAACTGAAGTCTAAAACTCAAATGTCTGTCATTATTTATCCAGGAGGAAGCAGAAGTGTTGTTCTTCTCTACTGTCTTTTCTAGGGCTACAGCAGAAATTTGATGGCTGGTTAAGGAGGCCGGTTAAACAGAGGCCGGAAAAGAGGGAGCCTACTGTATTTATAAAGTGGTATGAACAGCACAGACACTATAAGTAAATAATAACTTTAAAGGTGTATGCATTGCATGATTATGTTTTGCATTGTCACAAACACACACACACACACACACACACACACACACACACACACACACACACACACACACGCACACGCACACGCACACGCACACCCACATCCGCACCCGCACACACACACACACACACACACACACACACACACACACACACACACACACACACACACACACATGCACACACATTTTTTGGAATCTGTAATCCTGACAGTCATAGGTTCATAGGTTCATAGGTTCATACTAGGCTATCTGCCCGAGGGCATTTACAAGCCTAGCCCATCGTTTTGTGGCTTACGCCACCCCTTTAGTATGGGGAACTATACCCATTATTTTGCTGTGCCTCTGTCGAGCAGTGACACTGAGGTAATCCCTGGGGTATATCTGCGATCTCCCATCCATTGGTCAAGATTTCTCTTGAACAAGGCCAGCGAGGTGCTCTGCCTCACATGTACCGGGATTTTGTTCCACAGCATAGGGAGTCTTTGGGTGATGAATCTATCCCTCCAGCACGTCCTATTAATAGCCGTGTCAAGGTTTAAGTCTCCGCCCTTGTGGCTCTGATGGACCAAGATATTTTGAGGTGAAGCAAATTCATCAAATCTGGGTTTGACGTGGCCATGTATGTTAGGCAAAGGTCTCCTCTGAGCAAGCGTGGCGACTGAATAGAGCTGGAGTTCTTTCAGTCGGGCAGCATAGGACAGATTTTGAGACCCTTTATCCTTTTGGTGAGGAACTTTTGTGGCCTCTCCAGCTGCTGCAAGTGTCGGGTCAGATACATTCGAATGGGGCATTGTACTCAATCATTGGTCTGATGAGTGATGAGTAAAGGGAGACTATGACCTCCCTTGATCTAGATGAGAATCCCTTCATGATAAGGTGGGCAATGTAGAAGGTCTTCCTAACTACTTTAGCTACATGGGTGTCGAATGACAGACTACTATCAACCTGGGTCCCCAGGTCCCTGATAACTTCTTCTGTGCTCAGTGGATTGCCACCTATTTGGTAGCTAGGGGTAACCTTGTTTTTCCCGAAGGGTATGACTATGCATTTTTGGCATTTAACTTTAGGCCGTGGCTCTGGCACCAGTTATCCGTTTCTGTGAGACCCTTCTGAAGGATATCTGTGTCAGATGTGTTTTCTACTATGGCGCCCAGTTTGCAGTCATCTGCAAACTTTGTCAGCCATAACCCTCCTGTGTTTGCTTGTACTTCGGAAAAGTAGATGCCAAACAAGAGTGGGCCCAGGACTGAGCCCTGTGGGACACCACTTGTGACAGGCTTTGAGTCTGACATGGCGCCAGCAGCTCTGACCCTGTGGGTTCTGTCACTCAGCCAGTTTGCAACCCATCTTGTGATGTATGGGTTGACATTTAAGCTGATGAGTCTTTCAATGATACCCGAATGGGGTATTGTATCGAAGGCCTTAGCCAGATCGAGGTAGGCTGTATGGACTGCCTTTCCCTCATCAATGGCTTTGGTGACTGTTTCGAAAAAGTCAACCAAGTTTAAAAGGCATGATCTGCCTTTGACAAAGCCAAACTGGGTTGGATCCAATGTCTGCAAATTCCCTATGTCTTTATTTATGAGGTCCATTATGATCCTCTCCATGGCTTTGCAGATAAGGCTTGTCAAGCTAATGGGCGAGTAATTACCAGGGTCGGTGGAGGCACCGCCTTTGTGAAGTGGTACCACAGTTGCAGTGCGCCACTGCCTGGGTACGTATCCAGAGGTAAGACTTTGATTAAACAGCTGTCCTAGCTGTGGGTTTAATTCCTCATTGAGTTCATGGAGCACACAGCCGGGGACACCATCAGGTCCCATGGATGCTGTGTTTTTTGCTTTGGAGAGAGCAGTTCTCACTTGGGCTGGAGATGTTTGGGGGCTGCAATCGTTTGGTATAGATATCTCTCCTTTTGGGGAGGGGAGAAGTTTGCACTGAACCTGTCAGCCAGTATGTTGGCAATGTCTGTAGGATCAGTAATCTTCACATCATTTTGAACTAGCTCTGAGCATATCTGGGAGTTTCCTCCCAGGTTTCTAACATAGCTAAAGAAGGCCTTATGATTGTCTTTTGAGTCTTTAGCTATTTTTCTCTCGAAATTTGCTTTGGATGATTTTATGAGAGCTCTTAGTTTTTACTTATAGTGATCAAGGGTGTCTTACCTTTTAAGGATTTTGCTCTATCTTGTAGTAGCTTCCTCCTTTTGTTGTAGAGTTTGTTTATGGCTGGGGTCCACCAGACTGGACACTTGCCTTTGGTACAAAGAGTCTTTGTTTTGCTTGGGATTGCCTTATCCATGCAGTCCTGCAGGTGCTGGTAGAAGGCATGTGTAAGTGATTCAGTGGCTTGAGTACTGTTTTCCATCGGCTCTGGGGCCTTAAAGGAGACTACACTAGTCTTTAGAAGTGTGAAGTCGGCTTTCGAGAAGTTCTTTACTGTGGTCTTTTTTATTTCAGGTGGGGGTGGGATGAGGACCTCCAGCGAGATTAGTTTGTGGTCTGATCTCACCAGTGAGGGTACACCTCCGGTGTTGAACATTGTGCTCCCATGTTCGTGATGATGAGATCAAGTATGTTATCTCCTCTTGTGGGGATGGTGACTAGTTGTTCCATGGCATTTGAGTTTATGAATTCCAGGAACTTTTGGGCTAGGGTGTTTGGGCTTGAGTAGTGTTCCCAGTCTATATTAGGGTAATTGAAGTCACCTAGTATGATGGTGTTTGGTGATACATTTATCCCCTCTAGTGTTTTCAGGAAGGCCATGTGAGGTTCCTGAGTTTGTGAGGGTGACCTGTAACATGCTACAATTTGCAGAGCAGTCTTGCCTATGGTTAATTGCACCTGGATGGTCTCAGATGCATCGTGCGTTGCCACCAGTCTTGAGGTGTGGGTGTCCTTGATGAATATGGATACCCTCCTTTCTTGGTATTGTCCAGATTTTGGGGCGGAACGCATGATATGAGGTAAAACCTGATAGCTGGGGTGCTCTCAGGAGCCTTGAACCAGGTTTCTGTCACAGCACAGACATCGATGTTCTCCATACTGAGAAGGGCCTCGAGTGCGTGCATTTTGAGATTTAGACTTCTGGCATTGAGCAGCATTACCCTTAGTTTTTTCCTTTTGTGTTCTAGGGTGGTAGGTTTAGAATTTGAGCCTTGCCTAAAAAGGCACTATGGGGGTGGCAAGAGCCTTTGCCAATATCCGGAATCCCAGGGGTGACAGGTGCAAGCCGTCCCTTGCAAAGCAGCATGGCTTGTCCAGCATGTTATCCCAGGCAGACAGACACTGGATCCCCTTTGAATGACACCAGTGTTTAAGCCAATTGTTAAAGCTGATCATCTTATCTCTGTATTGTGGCATCATTCTTGGTGAAGGTAGGATACTGCTCAAGGTCAGGGTCATACCTGTCTGGGCTACATAATCAGAGAGCTCCTCAATGTCTCTTTTCATGTAGTCCAAGGAGGTACGTCTCAGGTCGTTTACACCAGCGTGGACAATGACTGAATCATATTTGTACCTGCTGTTGAGAGACCTGAGTGCTTGCGTTATGTGGCGGATTCTAGCGCCCGACAGGCAGCTTACTGTGACCTTCTCCTTACTCAGTCTGGTGAGCGGGACGTCAGTGTGTCTGACTATGGAGTCACCAATGACTAGTGTATCTGGCATTGTGTTTGGCCTTAAGGGCTGTGACTGTTTGACACTCTGACTGTGAGGTCTATGTGTTGCAGGTGTTGTGTTCTGAGGTGGTGGTTGTTTGGGTGTCTGCTTTGGTGGCCTCTGCTGTTTTGGTAGATTTTGATCAGAGCCTCCGAGTATGTCTTTGTGTGTTTATGTGTATGATTTGAGGTTGTAATGGTAATATGTGAGACTGGGTCTATAGTGTGTGTGGTAACCTTCTCCTCCTGACTGGTCTTGCCAGTCCTATGTTGAGAGAGCTCAGCCTCCAGTTTGGCCATATAGTTGCATCTCTCGCATGTATTTGTGTTTTGTGGGAGGAGGAGAGGGTTGTCTGTGTACATGAGGCAATTGTAACATTGCCTCAATATTCCCAGGTTCACCAGCTGAGCAGGAGAGGACACTAGCAACTGATCCCTCGACATGCTAGAAGGAATAGACAAAAAAAACTTTAAAAAAGATTCCGGGGGACGTGGGCCAAGTCTATAAAAATACTTTTGGAAAGTGCCAGTAATGCAGTGCTCTTGCAGTCTGTTGTGTTTTAAAAACATTTCTAGTATGCCAACTGCCTTGTAGACATCACTTGTAGTAAAAAATATTTAATTTATTTGCAGAAGATATAATTATTTTTCTCCACATGAGTTTGGAAACGTAAGATGAAACACTGATGTTTTATACCTGTGGAGCACACTGTTGTTTTTCAGCTATCCTGCAGGATAATGTTGCATCCTGAATGCCAAGATCAAGAATATGTGTAATAAGTCACTTTAGAAACAAATGTCTAAACCAAGTGGCTTTATTTTTTCAAGCAGGTGAAAAGCAGCAGAAGGTGGAATGAAATACTAAAAAGCTTTGATTCAATTTGGATGTCCTGCGTCAAATTTAACTGAGAAACTGATCATTTCTTTACAGCTATAGATAAATGTTCGCAGTTGTTTTGGCTTATCTCACATGCTTGCAGCATTCACACACTGGCCCCAGACTTAATAACAAACATGGCATAAAGAATTAGGAACAGAACCAACACTACACTGTGGCAACAATATAATATAATTTATATATTTGTGATCCACCAGACTAAAATAGAACTTCTTACACTATTTTAGTCTACTGGGCCAATAATTTATTGATTACAAGGGGAGGGGTAATTTTAAGAATAAGTTAAATGCCTGAGAGAACAGATGGCAAATTCATTTGCAAGTTGATACTTTTCCTGGTCTCAATGAAACTATCAGTACTAAGTGTTTTTAAAGGTTAGAAGGTTGGCTAGAAATTAGAACAGTTCGGGATATATAAATGTTAATTTCCTTATTATTTAGATTCTCAGTGAATGTATTTTTTGAAATACCTTTGTGTGATGTACATTGTTATGTGACATAAATTATGTAATAAAGTGTGAGTTTGTATTATGCTACTATTCTGAAGAAGACCTGCAATTATTTTTTTGATGAAAACTAAACATTTTGTATTTTATGCTGTTGCTGTACAGTAGTGTTGGTTCTTAGATCTTGTGTTTGGTTTCATTTTGTCTACAGTGGCACAGGAGTTAACTTGCAGTATCAGTGCACTGGTCTCTGACTTAATAACAAACCTGTGGCACAGAGGCACATGAGATACCTTACTGTATCCCCTCACTGGCCCTAGACTTAATAACAAACATGTGGCATGGTGACATAGGAGTTGGCTTGCTGCATCCACACTCTGGTCCCAGACTTCACAACAAACATGTGGCAAGGTGGCACCGATGTCAGCTTGCTGCATCAATGCACTGGCCCCAGACTTAGTAACAAACATGTGGCACGATGGCTCAGGTGTTAGCTTCTTGCATCTGCACACTGATTCCAGATGTAATAGGAAATGTGGCATAATGACAAAGGAGTCAGTATCACTGATGTGCATAGAGATTTGTTTCCCAAACCTTCTCTATGGTTACTGTATGTTTTCTGTGTCCACATGGTGTTTTGTCTGTGAATCTGGTTTCTTCTTATACCCTAAAGATATGTGGTAAGGTGAACTATCACATGTACATTGTCCCTAGGTGTGTGTAGGTGTGTGTGTGTGTGTGTGTGTGTGTGTGTGTGTGCGTGTGTGTGTGTATGTGTGTGTGTGTGTGTGTGTGTGCGTGAGCATGCGCGCGCGTGTGTGTGTGTGTGTGTGTGTGTGTGTGTGTGTGTGTGTGTGTGTATGTGTGTGTATGTGTGTGAAGATCTTGGGAGGAACTATCATCTTGCACAAAGGTGTTTTTTGCCTAATGACTTTGGTTGCCAGGACTCTATGACTTGGAAATAGATAAAGCAGGTATTGAAAACAAATGGAATTTCTGTTTTGTCTTGGTAAGATGTGTTATCAGTGTAGCAGGTTAGACCTTTGCAATTTTATGAAGTTGCTTACAAAATATAAATAAAATCATTTTGAAAGGTTACTATACTGTGTATTAAAAGGTGATGATTGCTTAATCATTTTGAAAAATGACTGCCCGCAAATACATAGCTACATATTGTAAGAGTAAAAAGCAAGTATAAGTAATTATTCTAGCAACACTTTTTAAATTTTTACAATTAATTTTTTTCAGTTTTGCACAATACTACTTGTAAAGTGGATGGAGACAATAGTACTTGTAAAGTGGAGATAAAAATATTATTACAACAAAATGAATTACAAAAATGGGACTATTTATTCTTCTTTAAACACAGAAAGGTATTTATCATATTGCAACATTTATTTTACCTGGGGAATTTTGGGTTAGAGTTTATAATGAATTATGAAATTTTTAAGCAGAATTAATATCTAGTTTAAAACTATTAAAATGTTGCTACTTTTATTTCTTACTATTCAATGAAATTGTATTAAAAGCACTTTGAACGTGAAGGGGCTCTCAACTGTAACCTACTCCTCTTCATTTCTTGATATTTTAGAGGCAGCAAATTAGTTTGCATACTTCAGAAATTATTATTAATTAAAAAAATGAATGAAATTACAATGCTCTGTCATGAAATGAACAATAAATACATTTGCCCAAGGTCTGTGCCCTCTAGCTCACGTGAGTAAGGGAATGAGAATCCTTGCCTCTGGCTGTTGCCATCAATTGCAAACATCATCAGTCAGAAGAATTACTAATGGACTGGCAGTGAAGACCCGCTACTGTCATTTGTTGACAGTTCTGTAGTTTGACTGCAGCTGCTTTACTGCAGTTGATACAGTTCTCAGGGAATGATAAATGAGTGCTTACATCAATGCATGCTGTTACTTATGGTTGTCTTTATTGACTTCACAGCCAGAGCAGTGTAGTATGAAAATCAGTCATGTTTCACTGTAATTTATAGATGGATAACCTTCCATCTTGAAATATGGCAAGACAGCAAGTTATATTGTCAGTTCGCTGACTTAGGAATGCTTCAATACCATCGCTCTGATGGCCAAATGCATACTGCATTACAATATCAGGATGAATATATAGGGTGCCAAAACTTGTATAGTAACACCATCCAGGTTTTCTTTCCATGTTAGGATTTCAGGAAGATAAAAACAAAAATAAAATCAGAGATTTACTGTTATGGTACTTACTGGCAAAGTTACTTTAGAGAATAGCGCCAGAGAGAGAGGATATTTGACATTTGTTATCATTTAACATAGCAGTTTGAAAATGTATAAAATGAATAGCTGCTCATCTTTTTCGAGTCTTAACCACTGTGAGTTATGAATTAATAGTGACACATATTCAGAGTTACACAGGTGCTCAAAGGTCAGTGGTTTTATAATAGTGTAAGCAGTGCATCCCATTATATGACACAGTTATCTGGCTTTCCCTACCTTTAAAAAAACTTTATAGCATAGCTGAATGCTAGACTTCATATTGTTCTTTTTACATAAAATTATCTAGTTCAGCATTGCAGTGGTATAAACTATCTGCCGCCTACAAATGATATCACCTGTCTTTCTATTGCAAACACTCTTATTGTAGATTGCCTTCAGCAGCTGTAGCACTTTCTCTTGGCTTATTGCATGTAGCAAAGGTTGGTTCAGTTAGCCTATAAGGGAGATATTAAGAAGAATGTTGACAAATTAGCAAGCCTTGTGTGAAGTGTAGATGGCTATGAGACCTGTTACAAAGAAGAAGAAAAGGATTTGTCCTTGTAGGTGCTGTCATCCATCAGAGCATACCTCTCAAGTGTACCTCATTGCGAGGAACATTCCTCATTTGGAGTCCGAAAAAGTTCATGTTCCTCAAAGTTCCACATTGACAGGGTTCATCACACATTTACTGTTAGCAGCATTTTAACTGATATCAGTGGTGAATAGAACTGAATCATATTATTTCATTAAAAGACCTATTATATAATTAAAAATATCACATTTTAGCCATCCTATGAGTTTCTTAGATGAAGTTGTTAGTAAGCCATTAGTAAGTGTTCCACATTTTGCTCATTAGTTCCACATTATGAGAGGCAGTGTTCCTCATTTTGGAGATGGAAGGCTGAGAGCTATGCTTCAGAGAATTAGGTACAAAGCTTTGTAGCTAAAGCTTCCAGTCCAGAAATCATAATTCACAGTGCAGTTACTTTAATGTGCAGGGTGATGCTGACTGCATTTGTACTGTACACCAATTCATGCCGAACTTTGATGCCACTGGAAGATCATGAGCTAAGCAAATGCATTTGAATTCATTTTGTAATTAGAAGTGATGAACTGAGTTATTTTCACATGAGGAATATTCCAGGGATCAGGGAGGTAAAGGTAAGTTCCTCAGGATGCAAGACATACATGCTAGGAGAAAGAGAAATTTAAACAAAGGAATACATGAAGCTCAGTTTCTTAATGCAAGGTTCTTTTGCAGCTAAACAGCTATATTAGCATTGTTTCTCTGCTCAGTACAGCCCAAGACAACTTACCTTAAGAAGTAATTAATGAATAGAGACACTTAGATTTGAGGGTCTTTTTTTTTCTCTCCAAAAGCACCATTTATTATGTACTAATTAAAAGACTAAGAATTGAGACTGAAACTCTTGCAAACATTTCAGAGAAAAAAATAATTTACTCTTTGATACACTATCCTACATGGATGGTTTCTTCACTGACATTTTTAGAGCAAAACTATTAAAACAGAGTATTTTTACAGCATGTTAATAACACTACATATCTCCCTCTATAATACGATACGATCACGATACAATCACAAAGTGTACCATTAAGTCTTTTAATCTCATGGCACTTACCTGCATAGCATTAAAGCTATCTTTGAATACTTACCTGATCAGCAGATGAATAGTGTTTTTGTTCTAGATCCACTTACTAGACTAAATGACTAAGAGCACTCATCCTTCTCTTAAAAAAAATTGGATTAGAAAATAGAAACTCTGTTGGGCACAGACCATGCATTAATTTAGAGGTACATAGGAGTATATTAATTTACAGTGAGACCCTGTTGAAAAAACAAAAAGACCTCTTTCTGTAACTACCAAATTCAAACATAAAAATATATATTTACATAAATATTTTTATTGTGTATCCTGCGCTGTCCGCCCACAAATCATCAGACCTTCCCCGACTGGATGTCCATTTTTCCTCAAGTGGAGGTGAGTCCCGTGATCCACTGGGGTGAGAACAATCCTTGGGCACGATCATACAGGACAGACACTGGGTTGCCTGCATCTTTGTTGACATCTTGGCTATGAGGGCATTTTTATTATAAATGGCCTAACCCCTCCACCTACCCCTGGTGCTGACATGAGCAGTTGGGTCAGCACAAGGACCACTTAAGCCCTTTTGTCCTTGCAGGTGCACTCTTCCACATGCATCAACAAGGGTTACCATCACTAGCTTGGGTGGTCACACCAATGTCCTCTCTACATCAGTTGCCTGCATCATGATACTCCTTGAACCTCTGATGAAATCTGTGTCAGCAGAGCAGGAGTATGAGCCAGCTGGGACCACCATCTCTCACCCACATCCAGGATGGGCACAGCCTGAGCAGCTAATCAAACTTGGATCACCTGTACTGTAGAGAGGGTTTTATCCCACTATGCCCCTGGTGCAGAAACAACAATACTGTTTTTTCATGTGCTGACTGCAATGAAACAACAAAAAATGTACATGACAGAAATGGAACTAAGCATTGATGAAGCATACTCTTGAAAAATTAAAGTGAATATTGGTCTCCCTGAATGGCACTGATTATTTATATTTACTTTAAAAAAAAAAAAAAAGAACATTATTTGCCCCACTATGCAGCCAGTCCTAGCACAATCCAAAAACAGAGAATGTGGCAGTTCATATAACTGTACTATACATGTCTGTTCTGTTTGTTTTGCTGTTTGGTTCACTTATTTGCTTAGAAGCTGCAGCTGAATGAGTATTCAGTAAAGTGGATCAAGAAATATATTAAAAAATATTAGAATACTATCCTTACACTGCACAGAAGGAATATGCTGGATGAATCAAAAATATGTTACTATAAATGAGCCTGAAACTGTTCTTTCTCACTATTACTATTTTAATCTAAATTGACTGTTTATTAAATTGTTTTGTAGTTATTTAAACATTGCTGTCTATGCATTTAATATTTTTGTTCTTAAGGACCTACTCAACCAAAATTACATTTGTTAAATCCAATTAAAATGCTTAGCAGATTAAATATTTAGTACTAATTATTATATAATGATGATGATAATAATAATAATAATAATAATAATAATAATAATAATAATAATAATAATAATAATAATAATGTAATAACTTAATTCTGAGCTCATTTTCTAAATGTAACAATGGATTCCAGATTAGGTTTTATTGGGCAATGCCAGACCGTTCATAGACAACAGCATCCTCCACCTCACCTGTGGCATTAAACCTCAGAACAACTCTGAGTAGTTTGAAACTGAGCCAAAACATCCAGTTTGTTAGATAGTATTACTTGTAGCAATATGATTGCTGAATTTACTGCATTTACTTCAAGATTTCAAATTTCAACAAATACTCTGCATACATTATATATTATAAGCATGGCTTTTTTTTTCTTTTATTAATGCAGACGTATTGTTCTTTCATTAAAAAATCATATAGTAAAATGTTGGCCTTTTAAATTGCAAACCATATTGTCATCATCCAGTGGTATACTGGAAATACCCGTAGCTATCCATATCGACAACCCTGTACTATGGCTTGCTTTCAGTATAAAACAATTTATGTTTAGAGAATAAGACCAACATAACTGCGTATATTTCACAGCACAAAACATTGTGAGAAATATATTTAGATTTCCATCAAACAATTTAGATTTCTTCAGCTTTATTTAAAGCTACATGGTATAAAGAAAGCCACTCCCAACTCACTTAAAAATGGTTAAGTCAGCAGACATGCACCTGCATGCCACTCTTTTGGGTTGCTTAGTGTTGTGTAGCTAAGTCTGAACCTGGAAAACAGACCTCTCAACTTTCCTTATTTTGGAGGAATGCTCCTATTTTCAAGCCTGATTTACCCTTTCACATTATGTTCCTATTTTTGGAGGTATGTCCCTATTTCAGGTGTGATTTACCCCTTCACACAATATTGTGAATCCCCCTGATCACATGTGCTTCTTGAAGCTGTCCAGTACATAGAAATCCACACAAAAGGACCAACATACTATTGCCAACAATAATTTAGAGAAAGGGGATTTATTTTGCAACTCCGTTTTTCTGAAGCAAAAATAAATGACGTTGTGAGGTAGAATTCTGTGGTACAGTTTATTAAAGTCTATATATTTTACACTATCTCAGTTATGATATGCTTATATTTTTCCATCATTTTTGTCACTCTGTTTTTTAAATGTATTTTGAGTAGTATCCCACATCCATACTGGAAGTGTAAAAAGTTATGCGATATTTGGCATTCAAATTTTATGCTAATAAGAGTTCCAGATATTTAGCTGTCTTTTCATATTTTTTAATTAAAAAATATTTTGAAAATTGTTTTTTTTTGAGAAAAGGAAATGATCGCAAAATAGTTATACCACACAGCAAAATTCTTCAGAATACTATGGAACAACATAGGTCTACAGCATGTATCTAACAATGCAAATATTTTTTTTTTTTAACAATGCAAAAATCTTTGTGAAATACATACTTATTCTGTTGAGTAGACTTAATAAAAAATGACTGAACTTTTTGAAAACAGTCTTTATAGCCAGACAGTTTTGAGTAAGTAATTTTGCTGAAGTTTGTTCATAATTAAAGTTGTTTTTTTCCACCCAAGTGTCTGATACTTGCAAGCCGGGACATCTCAGCAGGGGGATTTTTTATTAGTTTTGAGTAAGTGGAGTCAAACTATATTTTCCAGTTTTCCTGTGTTCTGTGTGGGACTATATATTGGTGTCTTTTCTTGTTTACGTGTGTGTGTGTGTGTGTGTGCGTGTGTGTGTGTGTGTGTGTGTGTGTGTGTGTGTGTGTGTGTGTGTGTCTGTGTGTGTGTCTGTGTGTGTGTGTGTCTGTGTTTGTGTGTGTCTATGTGTGTGTGTCTCTGTGTGTGTGTGTGTGTGTGTGTGTGTGTGTGTGTCTGTGTGTGTGTGTGTGTGTGTGTATGTGTGTGTGTGTGTGTGTGTGTGTGTCTGTGTGTGTGTGTGTGTGTGTGTGTGTCTGTGTGTGTGTGTGTCTGTGTGTGTGTGTGTGTGTGTGTGTGTGTGTGTGTGTGTGTGTGTGTGTGTGTGTGTGTGTGTGTGTCTGTGTGTGTGTGTGTCTGTGTGTGTGTGTGTGTGTGTGTGTGTGTGTGTGTGTGTGTGTGTCTGTGTGTGTGTGTGTGTGTGTGTGTGTGTGTGTGTGTGTGTGTGTGTGTGTGTGTGGTTACGTATAGTAATATGTTAGGACACATTTCCCACTGTTCTGAGACCGATTAGTAGAATACTACAAGAAACTCCTAGCCAAGCTTGAGTTTTCATGTGTGAATCCTTAAAACCTCTTGTAAAAGAGGATAATGACATATATGCAAATGACCCATTAAGGATATCAGGTGTTTCAGCTATATGGCAGTTTTGAATACCTGTGACTTTTTTTCTTTTTAAGTCTGTTAACGGACAAATTCAGGCCAATAAGACTGCTGGAATGGATGAATGCCCCCTCCCCCAACTACAACAGTCTGAATGATTACATTAAGTTGGGGGTGCAGACAGAAGAGTATGGGAAGATCTGTCTCTATATAAAATATTTAAATCATCATTTTTTTTTTCTTTTTTTTACACAAATGCCTTTTTTGTTAAACTTATTTCAGAAAAGCAGCATACAATGAACTCTCTTTTAAAGAATTATTCCATATCCATGTGTTATCATGCAGTCCTATTTATTTGATGATTCTTGCAGTAGTAAACATCATCTATCCTAATCTGCTCTGTGCTGAGTCATTAACGTTAATTTCTACCTGCTGTAGAAGAGCCTGGTCAATAAAACCTTTGCAGAGCAGAGAAAAATGTTATATTCAGTTTTATGTGGATATAACCTTCTCATAGGTGTGTTTCATTAGATACCAAACTTGAATTTAAAATATTTGATATAACTTTAAACAAGGGATTGCTTAGCATTGCCTAGGTTTAAATCATGTTCTGTCAACAGTGATATTACCAGGGAAACAAAAGTCATTGTGAAGAGCCTGTGGATGTGCAATGGTTCATGCACTTTACAATGATCTTTCTGCAACTGGCCACCTGGTAATTTCAAATTCCCAATATGTTAAAATATTTTTAGTCATATGATAGTGAGCTCCACTAATTTGTTTTTGGAACATTCTGCTGTATTATTCCAAAAGTCTGATAAAGGGGATATGGCAACCCATGGACCTGAAGCTGAACAAAGTGACTGCGATAGCAGGAACAGTGTGTGGTACTGGTGGTAAAGAAGAAGCCTTACTTATAGTGTTAAGGAGAAAAAAATGGTGCTAATGTCATTCATTCCAGCACTGGCTACTTTAAAATAAACTGGGCTGTGGTAACCATTGTGATGGTGTTGCTGATTTTCAGTTTTAGTTCATAGCAAGACAGACATTCTCGGATATTTCTAGTCTGTTATTTCAAAACACGTCAGAATCATCATTAGAAGACAGCACTGGCTTTGAATCCTATTGTGTCATTAGGACAATTGCTTTAATACAATATAGTAAATGAAGCAATTTGTGTAATTAGTCACATTTTTTTATTTTTTTAGCTCAGATAATTTTGGATCTTAGTATGTTATGCATGGTTGTTGGAAGGAACCAGCATACAGACACTGGAAGTCTTTCTCTCATCACACTCTTGCTTCTCATGGTAACATCTTCATTAAGAACACCCTCTGTCTCAGAGCTGTTATGTTTATACTCACCTCCCTAGTGATTTCCACAAATAACTGAAGCAGAGTATTCCTAACAAAGAACAATAACAATATCTCCAGCAATAATATTACTTACATCGACTGCAATTTGACAGCTAGGTCATTCTGCAGCATTTGTAATATTAGAAGTGTCAAGTTTCAATAGCTTCAAAACATCTCAGAATCATCAGTATATTTTCACTGTAAATATATATATATATATATATATATATATATATATATATATATATATATATGTGTAAGTTATGCTGTCTTTGAATATTTTGAAACAATTGTTAAACTCTGAGTATATGACAGAAGTGAGGAACTTGAGTTAATATTCCCTGAGCAGATTGAACATGACTTAACAGAAGTGGCACCATTCAAAGAATATGAGCACTTAAATGCAAGATGTTAGTGCCATGGGGTGATTCTATAATAGCTCCCAGTTTGCAGTCATGTGTCAACTTAGTGAGCTAGAGCCCCTTGATATTGAGCCTTGACCTCCGAGAAGTAGATGCCAAACAGGTGTGGGCCTGGTACTGAGCCTTGAGGTACTCCAGTAGTCACCAGTCTCTTGGTGGGAGTGGTCTCTCTCACCAATCCTGACTTCTTGGGTCCTATATATGAGACAGCTGGAAATCCAGTGAGCTATGCATGGATTTATGCATAGTTTGCTGAGTTTATCAGCAATACCTGAGTGGGGTATTGTACTGAATGCATTAGCCAGGTCTAAGTAGGTGGTATGCGCCATTTCCCCCATCCATTGCTTTGGTGACCCTCTCAAAGAAGTTCACGTGGCTAAGTATACATGACCTACCTTTAACAAATTCAGACTGGGACGGATACAGTGTCTTTAGATTGCCAGTGTCTTTGTTGATCATTGCCATGAAAATTTGTTCCATGGCTTTGCATGCAGTGGATATAAAAAGTGTACACACCACTGTTAAAATGCAAGGGTTTGTGAAATAAAAAATGAGACCTCAATAAATCATTTCAAAAAATTTCCCACCTTTAATGTAACCTATAACCTGTACAATTCAATTGAAAAACAAAAAAATCTGTTAGAGGAAAAATATAAAAAATAAAAAACATACAATAAGCTGGTTGCATAAGTGTGCACACTTTTAAATTAATACTTTGTTGAAGCACCTTTTGATTTAATTACAGTGCTCAGTCTTCTTGGGTAGGAGGCATATTGTTGCTATGAGGCTGCCAATTGAAAGAACACAAGTTGCTTTGTCTTCTAGGTCAGGTATACTTCCTCACAGGTGGTTAGGTATGACGACCAGATACGTAGTTGGGTACTTAGTCAATAGATGCAAAGGATCTTAATTGCAAGGGAATACAATAACCAATCAAACAGCAAGTGAATATAGTAAGTAACATTCTTAAGAAGTGACAGCTTAGTGCAACAACTCAATAATTACATTAATTGAAATACGGAACTTATGGTTCATGGACATAGTGCAGCTGGATTGTTTTGCGGTAGCCAAAGTGAACTGCTTTAGCTGCAGAATGAATACCACTTTTTTACAGTTTGAGATCACAACAGAATAATGCAATGCATTGTTGTTAGGACTTTAGGAAGATGAAGTCCAGTAATTAAATGCAAAAGAATGCTGTTGCACAATTCAGTGCAACCCATGCAAACAGAGTACAATGCTGTGCACTGTGAGTCAATTTAAAAAACAGCAGCAAAAAGAATTTCACTATCCAATCAAGTAAACAATTGCAGAACTGCTTGTGTTTGTGCGAACACCTACAACATGAACACAAGCTTCCTCTTACAAAGCCAAAATTAGTCGCTAAGCAAACAAAAGTAACCAAATTAAATATGAGCAGTACTGTAATGTAATTAAATATTTATCAGCAGAAAGTGAAATGCTTCTCTCACTGGCCCCATGCCATGATATTAACTACTTTCAGAAATTGCCTCCATATAGTTTTATGTGGTGTTCACTTTATCTTCTTCTGTTCTATGCATTATGCCTTATTTATCTTAACCGTCTTCATTAACCCTTGTCCTTTTCATTCTTGGACAGCACGTATTTGATTTCCATTTTCTCTGTTCTTACTTTTGTTTGTTTCTTTCAAATAAACCACTCTCTCTTTTAACATTTTCCCAGCCATTAAACTCTAGTACCCTATTATATACAGCTTTCTATTTGTGCCTTTCTTTTTATACCATACTTAGTCCACTAAAAAAAAATTTCTTTAAGTTTATCTTTAAATGCTAGCTAACAACTTTTCCAGGATTTATATAATTCCTTCATACCACATTGTCAATTCCATATATCTTTCATAACTATTTCTTAATATATGTTACTATAAAAAAATCTGTTTAGCCATTTATGCCCTTTGTCTAATTTAAGTAGATTCATTTTAAAAATCAGACCAAATAATGCTGTCATCTTAGAACCCAGTTATATAGTCCCAAGAGTTTATTTCCAAACTTTAGAAACAAAAAAACGTGATGTCAGGGCTAAAAAGACTGCTGACACTGGAAATAATGTTTAGCACATTCATTAGGTTTAATACAACGAACTTCATCAGTACAAATGACCAACCTTACAGAAACTCATTTAAATACAATCAGTAAATTAATTATCCAATCGCACAATGAATATTCAGATTAAATATCAATTAGTAAAATATTTAAAGACATATCAACAAAAAATGTTTTGTCTGGTGCTTAAAAAATTAATAATAACATCTATATTTTAAAAGGCACTTGATGTTAAGTGTGTCCTTTAACCCAGGAGATCTTTCTGCATTTAAAAAACACTTGCCATTTCAATTCTTTGATTTCTAAAGCAGTGTTAAAATCAATGACATAAGGTGCCTGGTTAACAAAATCTAATACAAAAAAGATGAACTTCTTGAAGTCTGTGCATTCTTCAGCATGTTTGGCCAAAGCCTTATTAAAATCTTTTTTCTTTACTGCCAAATGGTGCTCATAAATCCTCTTGTATAATGCCCTAGTAGTTTTGCCAACATAAAAATGACTACAGATGGTACAGCACATTATCGAACACCCAGAACATTGTAATGTCACTCCAAGAAATGAACCACTGGGCCACAATGGTGAATTTTGCTCTTTTCTCTGCTATAGTACAATCTCAGAGTTGGTATATTTAGTTGGGGGGGTGCTTTGGTTTGTTTTTACACCATTGTAGCCACATGGTTAATTTCCCGGAGTGACATTGCAATGTTCCAGGTGTTCGATAATTTGCTGTTTCGCTAAACAGGTCTTAACGTTATGAAGTTCGAGTAAGTGTTTTTTTTGATTATATAAAGCAGATCCATCAATACACCTTAACAAATAATTTTCTCCTTTCTGTCCAACCTGTATATGAATATAAAGCTATAATTCCTTAAGGCAAATTATCCCATAATACATTCACTACTCTTGTTCACCTACCTTTAATAATTATTGCAATTACAATTCTTGATACTCAAATTGTTTTCCTTAAATTTCTGGAATTCATCTAAATAAATAAATGAAGACAAAAACTATACTATTATAACTTTCGGAATAATACTAAATATGACCCTAAAAAATGTTGGACATCCATTAAAGAAATCACCACTTGAAACTGCAATTGCTTATCAGACAACATGGTGCACCCCCATAAAATTACTTGGGAAGCTTTAATAGCCACTGAAACATGGCTTTGTAACTCACAACTCATGCTCAACCCAAAAAAGACCACTCTACTACTTTTTTCTCCAAATCCCTCTCTCATGAAAAAGAAAATGTAAAGCCCTCTATCTTGATAATACAACCATTGAAATCACTTCTCATAGCAAACTATTAGTTGTGATGGTGGATGATAAGCTTACATTTGACCTGCATATACAAAATTGCATAAGAAAGACTCATCAAAACTAGGGATGCTTTACAGAGCCACAGACTTTCTCACAGATGCAACTAAAGCTACACTTGACGCTACTTATCTCCTCCCCACTCTTTTTTATGGTGCTCCCATCCTTATTAACCTCCAGGTGTCACAAAAATTAAAACTTGAACAATGCTATAATGAAGTTACTAAATTTGCAGCACATACCCCTTTTAGACTCACCACTATATTAGCACTGAAAAGCCTAAATTGCGTAGAACTGCCACATCAACTAACATACATGAAACTTCTTACCACCTGTCAAATTATCTAACATCCATATGCCTGTTCAGCACTAAAAAAAAATTATGTGCAACTATGTTCCCAGTTGATCATTGTGATCCAGTGACCAGAAATTCTTTTTTTCCCCACAAAATTTTTTTTCAAAAACACTTGAATAAATTCCATAGTATTTGTACATAGCATCTTAAATAACTATGTACACTATTTACATCAGCCTGACACTATAACAGAGCTCAATATATAGAATTACTTTAAAGGTATAACAATCCAGTTATCAGAGTGTATCTGTTCAGTCATTGTAAAGTGTTAATCAATGATAAGACATTTCTCCATGGATTGTTAATAAATGGCTTAGGATGAATCCTTAATTCTTTAATTTTAATTTCCAACAATGCTATGGTCTTCAGTAGGCTGTATAAGTCTTCCAAAGTCAGTATTGTGTTTGTATTCCATCTTCTTGTTATACACTTCCTTGCAATTGCAAGTATTGCCCAAACTAGATACATATTTGACTCATTCAAATGAGGACCGTCGTATACATTTAATAATACTAGAGCTTTAGATATGTTAAACGATTCATTAAATAAAGCTTGTAAAAAGTTTTTAATACCATTCCAAAATGGCTTAATTTTAACACAGTCGAAAAAAATGTGATACCAATCTGCATTGTGTATTTCCTCACACCTCCAACATATTCCCTTTGTGGAAGAATTAATTTTAGTAATTCTATCTAGAGTTAAGAATGCTCTGTGCAAGCATTTTCAATTAAAAACTTCCCAGTATTGTGTACAGGATGTATGTTTTATTGATAAAATATTTGATTTAATTTCTTCAGTTAGCTGTAATGAGTGTCCTTTTGTTATATAATTCCAATATGAGGATTTGGGTGTTGTTTTATAATTTATCAATATCTTGTAAAATTTTAAAATACTATTTCCCATGTCATAATCATTATATATGATTTCATATAGGTATTTCGTAAGTTTAGGTATTTCTTTAAACAAAGAATTACTAATTATTCTGCATAAATCTTGCAAATACATCAGAATGCTTTGCATAGTTAGCCAGTATTGTTGTGGAATTTTGTATGTTGTTTCTATTATTTGCATATCCAGAACCTTTAGTTCTTTGATACATTGAAACCAACAAATAAATCCTTTCTGTTCCCAGGAATTAATTATTTCTCTGTATATTTTATGTGGATAGCTCTTTGTAACTATGAATGGTGTTAAAAGATCAAACCAGATTTTTAAACCTATATTTGCATTAATAATTTTCCTAAATGAGTCAATGTAATAATTAATCATATGAGTTTTAATGGGCTTAGTTATGTTATATTGCATACTAATACATAATATGTGCCATGGCAAATTGTTTTTATCTGTTATTTTAATTTTTTTTATAAATCAAATTCATTTATTGATATTACAGTTAGTAATTCTTTCCAATTTGCAGAACAATTTTGACTTATCCAATCTGAGATTGTTTTAGATATTGATATTTTATATATGTTTCTATACCAGGAAAGTTTTATCCTCTCTGTTTCCATGGTCTGATATGATGTATTAAAGCTATTCTGTTTCTTTTGGGAAACCATAAAAATTTTATTAGGCATGAGTTTATTTCTTTGAGTATATTCCTTTCTGGTAACAGTTGTATTGCTAAAGCTATATATAGAATCTTGGGTAGTAAAACCATTTTTATTAACTGTAGTCTATCTTCAAATTTTAATATTATTTTGTGCCACTTTTCCACAGAGATTTTAATTGTATTGATGATATTATTGTAGTTTTTGATGGCCTATGTGACTACACTGAAAGATCTGAACAGCGAATATATGTACATCGACACATTTACATTGATGTACGTACTGAGCAAAATACCTAAACAGCGAAAACCGGAACGCCGAACGTGTTTCATCATCATAATGCGCCACACAGGTAAGTAAAATCTAAACTAAAATATTACATTAATTAGCTTTTGCAGGGGGGCAAGCCCCCTTGCAACCCCCATGTGGGGGGCTTTGCTCCCCACACACCCCCACTTAAATATACCAACTCCAAGACCGCACTACAGTGGGGAAAAGGATATATTTCCTTATCCCCACCATCATACTGCTAGCTATGGAACACGTTCGGCGTTCCGGTTTTTGCTGTTTAGGTGTTTTGCTCTGTATGTACATCGACGTAAATGTGTCGATGTACATACATTCGCTGTTCTGATCTTTCGGTGTACTCATATAGAACCGTTTTTTTAAACTAATTCATTATTATCCTTGCATAACTCAATTCCTAGATATTTTAAGGTAGATTCTTGTTTCCCTATAATGTGATCCCCCTTCATCTGCAATTATTTTTTTTATTTAACAATAACAAACTTAATAACAAACATGGCATAAAGAATTAGGAACAGAACCAACACTACACTGTGGCAACAATATAATATAATTTATATATTTGTGATCCACCAGACTAAAATAGAACTTCTTACACTATTTTAGTCTACTGGGCCAATAATTTATTGATTACAAGGGGAGGGGTAATTTTAAGAATAAGTTAAATGCCTGAGAGAACAGATGGCAAATTCATTTGCAAGTTGATACTTTTCCTGGTCTCAATGAAACTATCAGTACTAAGTGTTTTTAAAGGTTAGAAGGCTGGCTAGAAATTAGAACAGTTTGGGATATATAAATGTTAATTTCCTTATTATTTAGATTCTCAGTGAATGTATTTTTTGAAATACCTTTGTGTGATGTACATTGTTATGTGACGTAAATTATGTAATAAAGTGTGAGTTTGTATTATGCTACTATTCTGAAGAAGACCTGCAATAATTTTTTTGATGAAAGTGCTAAACTAAACATTTTGTATTTTATGCTGTTGCTGTACAGTAGTGTTGGTTCTTAGATCTTGTGTTTGGTTTCATTTTGTCTACAGTGGCACAGGAGTTAACTTGCAGTATCAGTGCACTGGTCTCTGACTTAATAACAAACCTGTGGCACAGAGGCACATGAGATACCTTACTGTATCCCCTCACTGGCCCTAGACTTAATAACAAACATGTGGCATGGTGACATAGGAGTTGGCTTGCTGCATCCACACTCTGGTCCCAGACTTCACAACAAACATGTGGCAAGGTGGCACCGATGTCAGCTTGCTGCATCAATGCACTGGCCCCAGACTTAGTAACAAACATGTGGCACGATGGCTCAGGTGTTAGCTTCTTGCATCTGCACACTGATTCCAGATGTAATAGGAAATGTGGCATAATGACAAAGGAGTCAGTATCACTGATGTGCATAGAGATTTGTTTCCCAAACCTTCTCTATGGTTACTGTATGTTTTCTGTGTCCACATGGTGTTTTGTCTGTGAATCTGGTTTCGTCTTATACCCTAAAGATATGTGGTAAGGTGAACTATCACATGTACATTGTCCCTAGGTGTGTGTAGGTGTGTGTGTGTGTGTGTGTGTGTGTGTGTGTGTGTGTGTGCACGCGTGTGTGTGTGTGTGTGTGTGTGTGTGTGTGTGTGTGTATGTGTGTATGCGTGTGTGTGTCCCTAGAGCAGTGTGCCTATCTGTTTCATCATCATAATGCGCCACACAGGTAAGTAAAATCTAAACTAAAATATTACACTAATTAGCTTTTGCAGGGGGCAAGCCCCCTTGCAACCCCCATGTGGGGTGCTTTGCTCCCAACACCCCCCTACTTAAATATACCAACTCCAAGACCGCACTACAGTGGGGAAAAGGATATATTTCCTTATCCCCACCATCATGCTGATAGCTATGGAACACGTTCGGCGTTCCGTTTTTTGCTGTTTAGGTGTTTCACTCTGTATGTACATCGACGTAAATGTGTCGATGTACATACATTCGCTGTTCTGATCTTTCGGTGTACTCATATAGAACCATTTTTTGAAACTAATTCATTATTATCCTTGCATAACTCAATTCCTAGATATTTTAAGGTAGATTCTTGTTTCCCTATAATGTGATCCCCCTTCATTTGCAATTATTTTTTTTATTTAACAATAAAAATTTTGATTTTGATTTATTGAAATGGAGTCCTGAAGTCCTGTAAAACGTATCAGTTAAAATATCTAATTCTTCTAATGTCTTTTTTGTATTGAATAATGTTAATAATATGTCATCGGCAAAGAGCACTACTTTCAAACTGTATTGTTCATAAACATCTACTCCTTTGATTTTTGTATTGTTACATATTGAATCTGCCAATATTTCAATAGCCAAAGCAAATAGAATCGGTGACATGGGACATCCTTGTTTAGTACCATTTGTTATATGTATTGATTCAGAGGTGAAAGGACCTAAATTAACATATGCTAAATTATTTGTATATATATATTCTTTAGTAGATGAACAAAGGCAGGAGGAAATTCAAATAAGACCAGAATTTTGAATAAATAGTCCCAATTTAGGGAATCAAAGGCTTTGTCTATATCTAAGCCAGTTATGAGTATTTCTTTATTTTCTTTATTAATATAATCTATAAGAGAAATTATCCTTTTAATAATGTCATGTCTGTGTCTATGATACATAAATCCAGTTTGATCATTATTTATTGTTTTGGATAGTGGCATTTTCATTCTGTTAATTAATATTGTCATAAATATCTTATAGTCATTATTTAATAATGATATAGGTCTATATGAGGTACAGAGGTTTGGGGATTTGTTTTCCTTTAGGATTGGTGTGATTAAGGAATATCTCCAAGAGGGTGGTATTAAAGCTTGTGACTGAATTTCTAATAGAGTTTTATGGAAGAGGGATAGTATCTTTGAAGGAAAGTGACCAGAAATTCTTCTCTGTCTACAAGCCTTGCAAATTTGCTGGGCATTGTGTATACTCTTACAAGGTTGCTAAGGCCTGGAACTCCTTACCTGTATCCATCAGGTTTATGCCCTCCCTCCCGTCTTTCAAAACCACTCTGAAAGACTTCCTAGTTAAACTCTGGGTCTGTTCTTGCTCATATCTAGGATAGACTATATCCCTAAATGTGAACAAGTATCTTTTCATTCCTTATACCTTCTTAATTTCCCTTCTTCACTTACTTCCTTACTGCTACCTAATTCTCTTCCCTGACTTTCTCTCTAAATATACCATATGCCTGTTTTCCCCTCACCTCATATTGCAATTCCTATTTGTATTAAACAAATGAATCTTTGCTTTCTGTACAAACTGTCTAAATTTTCTCTAAATATTAAATTATTGTGACATTCCTTGTATGGATTTTTAACCAATGTTTTTGTGTTTTGTCTAATTTGTTATAATTATTTAAACTGCAAATGTTTTTGCATTACTTTTGAAGATAGTAAAACTGTTGTTCTTAAAATGTTTTGTAATAATTCAGAGCTTTTCTCCCCGGGCCTCTGCTAAAAATGGGCTTCTACCCAATTGGACTTTCCCGGTAATCAGATCTCAATAAATAAATAAATCTAAATGCTTGCTTACATATTACTTGTTGAGGCTATTTTTTACACCAATACAGCATGACAATTCTTATATACTCAGTTGTTGAACAGTTTGTAGTAGCTGAGAGAAAATATAAACATCTAACCCCATTATTTATTCTTCATTATCATTTAGCTCTCCCCCTTTTTCTTTAACTCAGCCTCTCTCCAATATAATAATCTTACCCATTGAGAGTTCTCTTTACATCAATACAGCACAGAATTTCTTCTACATTTATTTTTTTAATGTTCATATTAATTGAGAGAAAATATAAATATTAACTCATTACTTATTTTTCAGTTTTCTTCAGTTATTTCCATTTTTCTTTTATTTCAATTGATGCAATGTTTCCTTTTCTCCAGAAGCATCTGTGCTTCATTTCACATCATCTTACCCGGACTCAAACACCTTACATGGAGTTTATGTTTCTAATCATCATTTTTAATGATATCATCCTTAGTTAAATACCTTTTAGGCCTTAGAAAGCCTTCTTCATGCCATGAAATTCTCCAGTACATTCTAATCCTCATTTCTCTTTTCCATTCTGCAAAATAATATATTGTAGATTATGGCCCACCTTAATTCATTCTTGTTTTCATTTTACACAGGCTGAACAATTTTAGTAAGATTTCACTTTGTGCATGTGACTGATATTTCTTTGTAGCATTCAAACCAAATGTGAGCTGTTTATTTAAAATCCATGATGTGTTTCACAGTTTGTCTAACACTCATCCTTTTCTCAACATTGTTCTTTTTCTCATATATTAACTATTCAATTGTCCCATTACTCTAAAGAAATTGTAACACTTAGTTTGGTTTGAATAATGAAACTTTCTCCTGCATTCATTCTTCAATTGCCTCATCCCACCTCAGAAATAACAATAGTTAGTTTGGTCTGGATAATGAAAAATTCCCTATCAATTCTGTATACATAAAACATATTTGCTAAAAGTACCAAAATTTTCTTCCATCTTCAAACTGACTCATGTTTCTTCACTCAACAGTCCAAATTTCCGTTGAGTCTATTTTAGCATGAATATCACCCAGGATATGAATGTGGGGATATCTCATTCATAAGAAACAATTGAAAGGATTAATGGGAACTTAAAAATACTGTGGGATTCATCTAAAACTTCACAGCACAAAACCACTACCAAAAGGAAATGCAAAATAATGTATTTGGGAAAAAACTGAGACAGCTAAGTAAAGAGATACACCACTGTTATAGGAATTTTATGTTTGTATTTGACATAATTGAAATAGACAGAAATAATACTCACTGCCTATCATTGCATTTAGTGTAAGTAGAAGATGAAATATATGTGTTTGCTGTTATCATGAATATTACCTGCTTTCTTGGTGGGGGGGTAGGAATTGATGGTTGGCAGTATCACAGTAGTCTTGTAGATTTACAAATGTTTCCTTCCTCAGGTGTAGCCATGGAAGTTAAGTCAAATTGTGCTTCTCTAATTGGGTAGCCAGTGAATTACAGTAAAAAATGTTTGAGGGTTTAGTTCATTTGTTTTTTAGCAAGGCAGCTGAAATGGTTCCCAATCAATGGTTAGTGAAGAAAATAAAAATGATTACAGTGGGTTCTAGGATGATAGCATAAGAAAAAAATACATTGGTTGGAAAGCAGGATAGATAGGGTAAACAAGGTTCACTTACACGGAACTAGATTTGTTTCCATATGCTGTGAAAAAAAAAAGATATGTAATATGACTGATGCATGGGAAGGCATGGAAAGGATGAAAGAGAACTTAAAAATACTGGAGGATTCATCTAAAAAATGGCAGCATAAAATCAGCACCAAAAGAAAATGCAAAATGATGCATCTCAGAAATTAACATGGCTAAGTGCAAAGAATTACAATTCCTGACTGATAACAAGTTTCTTCCTATAGTCCTGCATTTGATTACTGCAGGTTCCATTTGTATCCATTTATATACTGTGTGACATTGAACATGTCACTTAATGAAAGTGTGTTGCTAGGACAGCCCTAAAATGAGGTACCTTTGCCCAGTGGGCTGAAATAGTTAATAAAGAATGGGAAAAGCATACACAACTAGATGGCCCATGCTAATAATAACAAAAAGAGAAAAGAAACTGGCAATAGTTATTTCAGATAGACTAAAAATTAACAAATTGCGCTAGCAGTAGCACAATCATTGGGATATTTGAATGCATGGAAAAAGGTATCACCTACAGGAAACAAGAACTTACCTCATCTTTTAGACAGTTCCTGAAACATCATCTAGATTATTGTGTGAAGTTATAGATATTTCATCTCTGTAGTGACCTAGATTAGATGAAGCATTTCGGGTGAGGGCAGCAAAATGTTTGCACTATCTATACCACCAGTAATATAAATGAAGACTAACAGAATGCATTTATGAATAATCTTGAGGAGAGAGTCATAGAAAGTTATTAGGTCCCCTCAAGGGAATCTACTGAGTTCTATAGAGACAGATATTTTCCAAAATTAAAAAAAAAATGTACAGAATAAGATAACTAAATCTGAAGATAATTTCAGTAGCTCAAGGAAGATACCCAACTGTATTTTTGACAGAGGAGTGGTAGATCATTGCAGCGGCTTTATTGCTGAAGTAATAATACCCAGAACATTGACAGAATTAAAAAATACATGGAAAAGACAAGGAAATTTTAAGGGGGGAAGGAAAATTATGTTGTTTGTAACATTTAGTGATTTTTATTAAAATAAGATAAGAAATCTGAACTCGAGCCAAAGAAAGTGCAAAACAAAATAATTTCACATCACCAAAATAACATTCAGCAAAGAAAAACATGAGCTTTCAAAGTACTTTATTTATTTATTTATTTATACATTTATTATCTGAGTAATTGTGCTAGCTGAAAGACCCTTTTCAGGCATGACCTAGGCCATCTGGCAAACAAAAGGTAAAAATAGGACAATGAGTGATAACAACAACAGCAACAATGACTTAAAAGGAGTGTAACAAGCATATTGTAATAACAATAAGAGTGAGTTACATATTGATGTTGATTGGATTATACAATTAAAGTATCTAATATGTATTGAAAAACAGTTTACACTGCTATCAGTTAAGGCGTATTTTTGTAATGACAACATTAAGGTGAATAATGTAGGGAGATGGCAAAGTCTTGAGGGTAGATTTTATTATGAATGGGCTAAAGAGAAGTAATTATGTTATAGGTTTGGAAGAAGAAATTGAGACAGAAGCCAGAGTATACGGGAAGGCATGCAAGCATTTAAAGAAAAGAAGGAGGGAAAAGTGAGAAAAGAAATCAGGGGCAGCATATGATTGTTAGAAGGAAGTAGTGAGAAAGGTGATATCTACATGTATCTAAGGAGGAATAGGGTACTGTAGTGCATATCTAAGAACTTTGTAATATGTATTGGGACAGGGCCTGAATGATTATCCATGACTGTCAAAACATTAACTCTAAAAGAATTCAATGAAGTTTTTATAGTACTTTCTTAACATCTTTGTGGTAGGTAGTTGCCTTGATGTCTTCAGGAATTTTGTTGCAATGTTTTGGTATGATTTTAGGGAAAGCCCTTTCAGTACTAGCTATAATGTATGAAGGTCTGAAAAATAAATGTGTCTGTGTCTGTGATTCTAATGGATTAAGACTCAGTCATATGAAATGAGAGATTTTTCAGGGTGGGGCAGTAGCAATCATTCAATAATTTAAAAGTAATTATATTCAGTAAGAAGCATAGCACATCTGAAACAAAGTAAGCAACATAATTTAGGAGTCATATAGTACTTAGTGTAAGTGATCATTTTGGCAAAGTTAGTGCACAACATAATGCACTGATATACAATAAGAGATATTACAGAATGAACTGTCAAGAAGCAAGCAGATAAAATGGCCATACACTATAGGTTCATCTGCCAAACGTATGACCTACTGGCCTTTAAGAAGTCTAATTGCTTAACCCTATAGCTATATTTTGTACTTTCTATACACTGATCAAGGTTATTCATAAATGAAGTTAATTACTTTTTTCTATTAGGTATTATATTGGGTCTATATTAGCAAGTCGACGGGGCAAAACAGCGAATGCCCTAACACTGACACATATTAAATGAACTTTCAATATCTTGAACGGCCAAAATCTCTGGGCCAACAACAAAAAAACAAACTGACAGACAAAATAAAGTGAGGGGCTTTGCCCCCCACCCCACTACTTAAATATACCAACTCTGAGATCGCACTACATTGGAGAAAATGGCAAATTCCCTACAACGGCCCAGCAATTTTTTTCCCCTGGGAAAATAATCGCTGTTCTGGTCATTCGAGATTTAGGCATTTCATTTAATAGTATCAATGTAAGGGCTTTTGCTGTTCTGGTATGTCAACATGCTAATATAGACCCATTATATTAAAATGATGTGGTATTAGCTCCCTCAGTGGTACATTCTGTGTATAGAATATCAAATAGAACTGGATCAGTCAAGGAAGCGGGGGCCATTTCTTATTGACTTATAGGAGACAGAATGACAGTTCTTGAAAACTTTTTGGATAGTATGTACACCATACTATATGTAGGTAAAATGCCTGGTATTCTCAATGAAGAAGAAATGTTTCCTGTTTTATTTTAATAAACTTCACATTGAGATTGTCTGCTCTCTGTTTTCCCTGGTACCTGGCAGTGTTGCTGCAGCTTGGCTGTCATGTTTTCTGGACACTGGGGTTTTCCTGTTCATTTTTATCAGTCATTTATTTATTTATTTGACATTTGTTGACCGGGAAAGTCTAACTGAGCTAGTGCCCTTTTTCAGTGGAGGCCTGGGGAGAAAAACTTCACAGAAGAAAGAATTTTTTAGTAATACTTCATAACCTCACAAAGAAACAAAAATGCATAATTGCAATTTATACAGTTCATAAAAAAAATGATATACAAAGTGTCAGAATAAATAATTACACAGTTGAATAATACAGAAAAGGGAAAATACTCATGGGCATAATGAAAATATACAATGAGATTAAATTCACAAAAGTGCAAGCAGATAAAATAGGAGTACAGATAAGGCTTAATAGCTCACAGTCAAGTAAGTAATTATGAATAAAAATTATGAGAAGAAGTTGAAGGTAGTTATGTTTTGACAAGGCTGGTCAGGTAAGAAACAGCATAGTGCTGTGTCAAGGTTTAGAGTTTAGAGAACTGTAGTAAGAGTTTATAGCTATGTAAATAATGAAACTATTATTCAGGGTAATAAGGAGGGTATGTTAGATACTAGTAAAGTGATAGTGGAACAGACAGATTGGGAGAGATAAATGGAATTAGGGAGGATGGTTTGTGTTAGGCTGACTATAGTGACTTATGGAAGATTCTGTGTGCATGGGTAGTTTCCCCAGTTGGGGAAATGTAGAGTTTGGTGTTGGAGAATTCCATAAAATGCTGGGGCAACTTATGCAATCAGTAGATTTGTTAACCCAGCAAAGTTTGCCTTGGGATCAAATGTTACCATGGTTACCAGCCCTTGTAACTAGGAAGTGATGCAACAGGAAGAACTTAGAGAGCACGTAGGAGCCTCGGGGAGTTTGTTTAACCAAGAAAGAGTTCATGCAAACTATGGAATCAATAATTTTAATTGTTCCACCTTCCAACCTAATATTTTTCATATGCAGGAGGAAGACCAGAGATTGGGGAGTCACAAGAGGAACTCGGTTCCACCTAAAGAACAGAGACTACCAAGAGAAGGTGACTGCTTTGCTCTTTCCAATTCTAGGAAGGGTGATGATGTTTCTAAATCTGGTTCTACTTCTGATTTGGGAGGCTGGCTGTCTAACAGTTTTACGTTTGCTTCTTATAAACAATTTTACAGGTGTAACATTGTGACTAATACCTATAATACTAGTGTTAATAAACTTTATGATCTTATGTTGAAATACAAAAGTTTAAGTTTGGATAATTGCTATTTGAAGGAATGTATCAAGAGAAGCATTGTCTCTAAGGAACTTAGGGTTTACTGATACCCTAATAATGTAATTGATGGGTCAGATTTTCACAAGGATTTACTTAAAATGTTTGATATTTGTGGGTTTGAAATAATGAGAGCTGCCATCAGGGAAAATGAAAGAGATATGGAAAGACTATTACAGCAGATTGAAGCCATCAATAAAGTAATTGTAAATAATTTAATGTATTCCATGGAGGATGAAAGGAGGAAGTATGATGACCTCCAGACTAAAATTGATGAAAAATGTGTTTGTTAGCTAAAAGGAAGTGTAAAAAGTTAGAAAGAGATAGAAAAGAATATGATGAAAACTGTAGTGACTCCAAACCCAGAATTTTTAAGGATAATATTTATCATTCGAGTGACATTAACCATGAGAACAGGGGACAAATATGATAGGGGTAATGACTGTTCAGGTCAACACCGTCAAGATGAAAGATTTGATATCCCCGATCATTTTGATTTGAACGACCCTTTAGAGTTTCCAGAGCTGCGGAGGTCAGAGAGGCTGAGGGGCAAAAAATAAATGTATTACCACAGGGGAGGGTCAAAACGAGGGGGAGATACTGAAAGATGGACAAGGGAATCCCTTGAAGATGTATCAATGAGTGATGGAGAATTAATTATACAAAATGGTTGCATGTTTACTTATAAAGAGTTCAATATTTTTAACTATGCTAGTTTAGAAAACAATGAGTTTTTTTATTTATTTATTTATTAAGGGTCTTAAGTTCATTTCAAGTAAAATAAGTGATATTAGCCAGGTTTAATAGATTTAAAGTTATTTGTTAGGAAAAAGAATTTAGAACTTTTATTTTCAGCTGGTCCAGGTGGGAACAATGAACCTGAAGATACTCTGAGGAAAAAAGCACTTTTAATCCTCCTTTGTATCTACAAGTAAAGAACTTTGGGGTTATGGTGGAAAAATAACTTAGGGGATTAATTAAGGAATGTAAAATTTATCCTAACCTCCCCACAGTATAAAGGTTGTTGGAAGAATTTAAAAAATAACAAATATGTAAGGGTAATGAAACCTGACAAGCGGGTTGAATAGTGTTGATGGACACCAGGCTATATGTAGCTAAAATGCTTGGTATTCTCAACTAAAAAGAAATGCATTTCCTGTTTTAATTTAATAAACTTCACATTGAGATTGTCCCCTCTGTGTTTTCTCTGGTACTCGACATTGCTTTCATTTTGTTGTTTACTGCTTTCTAAATAGGTAAAATTTTCCAAACATATCAACCTGGCTCTGTGGCACAGAGAGAAACAGCCCTGACTACAGCTTACACAACCCTCATTTAATTAAAGGCTTAGCAGATAGAAAAGCATATGTCAACTCTTACACTAAGGGGGAGGGTGCATTTTTTCCTGGTTAGCCAAGTGCTTTGGAGTAAGTGCAAGCTTGCACACCAGTCATTGACTGAGGGTGTGTGTGGGGGTGAGTGGAGACATAGAATTGGCATCTCAAGACATTGATGGTAGTTCTTGGGGGTATGTGTGAGGAAGCATGCACACATCAAGGAAGGGTACTGAAAGCCATGCAGTGATGCAGTGTATGTCAATTATAAAGGGGAGGAGGTTAAGTCAGTATTAGGAACAGTGGAAAATGCATCCATTACATGTATCCACAGATAAAGCAGGCTGCAGGCTGAGTGCCTGTCAAACAAGGTTGGATAGATAAGCTCACCTTTGGATCCCAGTGTAGAGGATAAACCAAACGTATTGGGATAACGGGACAAATGTGTTTGTTGTTTTTGGTTTTGTGCTTTTACTGTTTTTTTTTTTTTTTTTGGTTTTGTGCTTTTACAACTAGATTTATCCATTAGTATACTTCTGATGGGTCAAATACCCTAAACATAGTCAGTGCTAGAAGGATAAAGTCTCCTGTGGGTCCTGGTCTTGAAAGTAAGTCAGACACACCTGGCTCTGAAGAGGGGTGTTCCCTTCTGTGGCAAGCAAACAAATGGTTAGGGCACTAGTGGAAGTGAAAAAAGCAGCACTGCATTCTACAATGGGTGAAATAAAATCAATGAAGTACATTTTATGACCATTTACTTTGCAATCACAATTTATGTTCTGTCCAAAGGTTCTCAGAATGCTACATTTACTGACATTAAAGGTTAGGTTAATACTACTGGACATTTTGTACATTTTTGTAGACTGTCTTGGAGAACTTTAACATTTTTATTGACATCATTATGTTACCCAGTTTGCAGTTATTAACTTATTTGTTTATCTGTGACTCATTTTCCATATTTACATCTAGCTAAAACAGACTAAAATAAGAGGCTCCACAATTACTTGTAATCCCCTAGCAGGATAGACAGGCAAGCTTTCTAATCCTGACTGCTTGTACTCTGTTGCTTAAAAAGTGTTTTGTTCATTGAATTACATAAGTTTGATATTTAATGTTTTTCATTTATCAATTATTCCCTTATACGGTATAGTGTTGAAGGTCTTAGCACAGATAAGTTAAGCAATATGCAATCCTATAATGTTAGCACTGTAAAAAGAGTTGATGTTACTTTACAGAGAATGCCACAAAATAAAAAAAAAAACAAGGCCTACTCTAATCAAACCCATAATGTTCTATATCTAGCAAAAATAGGTTCCCTGTATCATTTTGGAGAAGCATGTCCCTGGGATGTATCATTTTGGAAAAGCATGTCTCTGGGATGTGAAGAATAAAATTAATACAAACAGGAAAAAAACAGAAATGTACATAGAGGTTATACAAACCCAACTCAGACAGCAGCCCCAGTGGAGATCAGAAATAGGAAACTAATCTACAAGAAGTAAGCAGGTAGTTTTACATGAACACTCCAAGAATATCATTGTGTCCCCAAAGTAGTATTTCATACACTACATCCAAAATGTAAAGAAATAAACACACATACACATACCATTGTACTCAACACAGTTCTTATATAACTGGAGTTACCTATTAAGTCAGTGGACAGTGTGATAAGCTGTTACATATCTAACTATTTCTCAGATAACTGAATAATAGAGACCTTAATAAAAAAAAAGATTCTGGGGTTTGTCTGATAGCAGAAGGTAGTTTGATGTGCAGCTTACTCAATAAGTAAGACATTTTTAAGACTACATATGTCATGTGTTATTTATTTGCTATCTTAATGTGTATTTCAGTATTTTCTCTGCTGTTATACAAGTGCAATTTCCAATGCTAGAAATAAACAATTATCTAACCCATAGTACTATTCAGCAAAACTAGCAGCTAATAAGTAAGTAAACAAACAAACTAATACATAAATGCTTTTTCAGCAAACTCTCATTTCTGTATTTTTTTTTTATTTGACATTGAAAACCTTTAGTATAAGAGCAGACGCGTAATTTGTCAGCTTTTTGAATGGTATGCCTCACTGGCAATAATTTGGTGCTAAAGTAACAAGAGACTTCAAGTCAAAGGAACAACGTCTCTGTCTGAAAACATTTATTAATATTTATGAACTGTTCAGAAAGAGTGCCAACTGCTGACTTGTTAAATTAATTCATCATGGCCTTTGTTCCATCAAATCTTTCAAAAATATAGCAATATACTAAATTTAGAAACATATCCTGTTTGCTTACAGGTATACTCCTTAATATATGAAAAAATACATGATTGTTAGATGTATTATAATGGACTGAAGTTTGTATTTGTGTATTGAATACATTCCAGATTAAATTATGCTGTGTCATAGGAGTGAACTATCCCACCACAGTACTTCCTGTCATTCATTACTGCAAAATTAGAGGATTTATTTAGTCTGGATGTAATTTTATACAAGACTGTTCTTGATGAAAACACTGAGGACAAATTATGCTACCCAAAATAAAACCAGTCTTCAAGAAATACAGATAAGGCCAAAAAGCATTAAGTTTCTAATTCATATGTATTTCAATGAGGGTAATTTATAAGTAACAAGTCAAAGTCTTTCTGAGATTTTTAGATTAAATATCATCAGCAGTCATCTTTGTAACTCATTTGATTCTAACTGGTTGAATGTCTCAAAGTATTGTTCAGTTAGAATAAACTTGTTGAGCCTTTCTTTACTAGAGGTAAAACAAATCCTTGTGGTTAATTAGTCAGTACCAGTGGTGCAGCAGGTAGCGCACTCACATTTAGTGCAGAAAGTTGTGGGTTCTTGTCCTACACTAAGCTGATCGATTGCTAACACTGCAGTGTAGCATAAAGGGGGTGTTGCATTCCTGTCATCCTTCAGATAAGATGTCAAAACGAAGTCCCATTTGCTTAATTTGGTGGTAGTTCAGGTGATTAAATGTTCCCATGGGACCTATGAAAAAGAGAAGACAAAGTTCCCGTAATAGTATAAATACCAGCTTGGGACTCCACTGAAAAGAGGCTACTAGAGTATTGGGACAAACCTGTTCAGCAAAGGATAAATAAAAAACAATAAATAAATAAATAGTATTTCTTGCATGCAAATTTGTAAAATACAGAATTTGAATTAGAGCAATTTATGATAAGAATTAATACATATTAACTAAGTTAATGAAATACTTTACTGACTTGTTTGTTTTTATTTATTAACTCATTATTTAATTTTAACTAAGAAAATCCTGATGGGTCAAAAATTATTTTAATGGGAACCTTAGAACAGCAGAAAGTAATCAGACAGTGTAAGCAGCATCTGTTTAGAAGATTAACAGATTCTCTAGAAGAAATCCACAAAGATACAGGGAGAACATTGAAAGCGAACCCCAACATTTTCTGGAGGCTAGGGCTGAACTCCACAGTTGAGAGGAAGCATCATCATCTATGCACTATTATTATACTAATTTTTCACACTAGCCATATTGCTATAGTGAGTTCTTAGGTTATTACAAGAACCTTTTCCTAGATTCCTGGTCTGAGAATAATAAACAATTAATGTATTCTATAACAGAGGGTCTGCATATCCACAAGATATGAGAGGCTTGAGGAATACTGTTATGCCAAGCTTTTTCAACACATTGTGTGAAATGTGCCTTATATGGATAATATACATTCAGGATGAGCAAACATGTAAATGTTATTTTGGTTTTAGAATCCTTCATACCACAGAAAAGAGCACTTTTTATAACATTTGGACTTTGCTAGTTCATACAGAGCAGTTGCATTCAGAGCGGTGCTTGTACATAAGGTATGAAAGAGAGATACAGTCCTTTTAAGCCATATATAGAAGCATATTTATTTGTTTGCCTTATACTTTAAATGCATTTAATATATAAAATGTGATTGCAGTACTGTGCAAAAGGTTAACTTCAGTACCTTGGATTATAGTTGTTATTTTACTAATATGCATTATTATAAAATTGTATAATATTTGCTAAGTGAGCTAAAGCATCAGTTATATATTATTATATATTATAAATGATTTTAAAATTCTATGCACAAACTAATGCATGAAGTATATTCACCATAGGCTTTTTGGGAACTGTCTCCATATTCCTAGTCCCCCTGTACATGAGAGTATTTTTGATACCTCTGCTGTCTTTCTTCCCTATGGTTAATAGTAAGGTTAAAAACAGATATTGTGTAGCTTTTAGTTTTCTTGAGGTAGGTCATTTACATGGAGTTGGATAACTTTATCCTCAGAGTGTGAAGTACATAGTGTATCCTTGTTTTAAATCAGAAGTAATATAAAAAAATAGATCAGAAATTCTTTGTTCTCGCTCTTTAGACCAAGGCTGTTGATCACATTGTACACATTACCTGTAGTTCTAGGGGCTCTTTTTGTATAAGTCTTGATGCTGTATAACACATTATATTACATTATTACACACACACACACACACACACACACACACACACACACACACACACACACACACACACACACACACACACACATTCTTGATGTGATGCATCATTTGTTAGTATTTTGGTGCAGATTCCAAAAGAGTTGCTCTTAGTGTAAGTCTGTCTGATTTTGAGAGATTTGTCTCAGTGTAAGTGACTTATTTTGGGGTAAGGCCCATCTATAAATAGGCTTACACTGGGGACCAGATCTCAAAATACCTGTTCTCATTGTAAATGGTCACTTACACTAAGAGAAAATCTTTTGGAATGGGGCCCTTTAGATTTGCATTTGGCTTAATTGAGATGGACAAAAATGATATCCTGTGACTATCACTGCTTTTATTAAAAGTGGGAGATAAAATATGTTTGCTGTTTCATGGCATTTTCATTCCCTATAATTTATGTATGTGTGTGTGTGTGTGTGTGTGTGTGTATATATATATATATATATATATATATATATATATCTTTAATCAAATAAAGTGTCAAAATGCTTGTTTTTTTTCGTTTAAGTACTGAAAGCAGTCTATATATGGGGACATCCGTTAGATACTTTACTTTTTCTAACTTAATAATCCCTTCACTCCATTCCTCATGCACCCAATTCTTTCATTCCATTTTTTTAAATGGACACCAAACCTTATTTTACCACTGCACAAATGGATCAGTTTATGGAGGCAAGCCAATGAGCATCAGCAGGAGAGAAAGTGTGTGAGTGTGTGTGCAGGTGCACTTGTATTGATTGCATCAGTGTCTTTGTAGAGTTAATGAGTATAAATAACTATGGGATTTGCTACATGTTTTCACATTAAGGATAAAATAGTACACCCACTCCCCCTTTCCATCTCATTTGTCAGTGTCACATTATTTTGCAGCGATCAAATATATTGGAAATAGGTGAAAAAATAATATATGGAATATGCCCATTTATGCTAATTTTCTGCCCCTGATTTGAGAAAGATGCCCCTGATTTTCAAGTACTTTATCTCTGGTTTCTGTTGGTAACACCTATGGCTTATTGTGGTGAGAAGCATATGGGAATCTAGGTTAAAGTGCAATTAAAATCCCTCCTACATGAAAGTGAGGAGTCTGAGACAGGAGACATAGTCTGCTTGTAATTACTTGTACTTACAAAGTGTATCTGTACAATGTAACCAAGCAAATGTAGCAGAGTGATATGAGAGTTATTTGGATAAATGCAAGACATACCTACAAAAGCATTTTCTGATAACCAGGGACACTGATTTATGGTTCTCAATAAAATAAATAAATAAATGAAATTCCATTTTTATTATCTGACGTATAGTCACATTGCTATGATTTCATTATAATTGTTTGAGGGCGCGCGCACGCGCGCACACACACGCACGCACACAAAACTTTAACAGGTCGTAGACACTTAACATTCAGTAAAGCAAGATACCACCACTATTAGTAATGCATATGGGAAGAAAATATAGATTTTGGTGAATAAGTACTCTGACCTAAAACGCCAAATTCCATGAAATACTTGTTTTTCATTACTCGGATAGCAGAAATTCTACATTTCCTGTGATTTGTCCTAAAATAAGAGTGCATACTTATTAATTGTATAGTTAGAAAGTTACAGTACGTTATGCTGTTAATAAGCAAAAGTAGCAATTTAATACAAATTCAAAAATACTTCTTGGGTCTGCGTCGCCTAGCCACTAAAAGAGAAGAAACAAACAAAATGTGGAAGCTGGCATACGGGAAAAAAATCTCAAGCGATGGCTTCACTGGTATGCTCTGGCAACTTCTCAATCTTCTGACAGGTTCTTCACATAAAAAAAATATTTTATACTGCCTTGACTTTCCAGCATCACTCATTTCTTGTACATTCCTTCAGGCACGAATAGTATTCTCACTAGAGGGCGCACCACCTGAAAACGAGCCGGTAGAAGCAGGTTGCACTTGTATTTAATCTACCAAATGTAGTGCGCTCGTGTTTCTGACCGTCACTGGTAAGGAGATAGAACCGGCTTCTTGCCTTCTTCAGAGAGCAGAAATCCCTCGTTATTACTTACATAGCCCCTTCATCTTCATCCTCTCTCCAACAGAACACGTACACAGGTAAGACGCGTTTTAAAAGTATCAGTAATTATAGTTATTCATTCTTAGCGAACACGTACACAGGTAAGACGCGTTTTAAAAGTATCAGTAATTATAGTTATTCATTCTTAGCGACTTCTTGATGTGGGGATGCTGAATAATGAAATAAAGAACAACTGTAGGGTTGCTAAACGTTGTAGCCTCGCGCTGACCTTTGTCTCATAACAACTTTATTTCTTTGAAAATGTCGTTGTGTTGTGCCGTGAGCCCATTTATAACCGACTGTACATTAGTTAATGTAATTATTTTAGGTGTAAGACAACGAGAGACTGTCTGACACTGTAACCTTAGGAGCTTGGCGTGGGGTATTTAAACTTTAACCTCGTTTCTCATGCCAAAGCAGGGATGCCCAAGACAACAAGGTTTTCCACTGTCCCTTTCCAGAACTTTAATGCAAGTAATTGTGCACCCACAGTAAAGGATGTGCTCGGACGGTCCTGGTAGTGACCTCTGAAACATTTTACAATAAATGTCAGTCACAGCTGACTCCGAAAACCTCACTCGGACTGTCTAATTTTGGTAAAGTATCACTTTTAAAGGACAAATAAAAACGACGTGACATGCACTATGAAATGATTTGTAAAGGTGATGGAGTGCACAACGCCGATTTTTTGTTTAATTTTTTGTGTTTGCTCATTGCTTGGTTGAGAAAGACGTGGGAATGCATGAGCTCCCAAGAAGTTTTAGGTAGAGTATCTGAACTGTCAGCGCGAAGAAACTACACAGAAAAGGTTCTCTCGATTTCGCCTTCAGTGGATTGGCCACAATATGCATTAGTAAAAGCAAATGTAAGTTAACCATCCCTAAAAGGCATTGGGAATTGCATTCCTTGTCAGCACACTGCAGTGTACGCCATAGCCTGTTTTCAAACACCTTCTTCGTGCATTTTATACAGCCAAAGGTAATTTTCACTATCCCAACAAGTGAAACAGCTGACTATGAATCATAAGAAAGTGAGGAAATGCATTATCTTGTATTTATTTGTATATATTTGTGCAGCAGTTTTTACTACCCAAGACTGCACAGCTTAGTAGGCCCAAAATGTATGTTTTGCAAATACAGATTACTTTCTATAAATATATAACATGCAATATATATCCCCAACATATTCCTATGCCCGATATTTAGGTTCATTTTAGCTTTTGTATGTATATATTTATGATTGCCTTTTGAGCTTGGATCTTGACTGAAAATATATTTGGGACCATTTCACTTACTTAAATAAAAATAATAGTAATAACAATAATGTGTGCTTCTTTGTCAGCACTGTCCATGTCTGGGACTCTTCAGGTTTATTCTTTCTCAAGTCATTTGGTAGTTTACACAATATGTTTAATGTATGTACCTGTGTCTCACACACCCACACTGACATCTATGTATCTGTCTGTCTCTTGAAATGTGTGTGTATATGAGTGTGTGTGTGAATGTGTGGACAGAGAGAGAGAGAGAGAGAGAGACCCATATATGCATACAACATACACTGCCATGATTAATTATATAGGTCTCCAACACTGTCTGAAACATTTCTGTATATTATGTCCCTCCCAAAAATACTTGATGGTAATTATCAGCTTCTAACTACCACCAAGTTATGCAATTGTAGGACACCAGTTATCATAATCGGTTCAAAGTGATAAGAGAGGTAGAAATTCAGACTTATTCCTACAAAGTGGCATAACATATTTTCAGATTATATGGTACAGTATTATCCTTGGCACCAAGTCTTCAATACAGCCCTAAAATGCTGTGTTTTTGTACTGTGAAGGGGTTTTGCTTGATACAAAAGAAGATCTTCAGTTGGAGCAGCTGATATGGAATAGGTCCTGTAACATAGTGAATTCAGAAAATTATATATGTTATGAAAGCAGTTGTTTGTGGTCCAGAATGTTGGTAGAATATAAATAGATAATATGGTTTGATTTTTCCATGTTGTTTTATAGAGAGCTGGATCTCCTTGTTTTGTTCTGTTTTTATTTTTCCTATACACATTCTTGCATGTTGTATGTCTGGTTGTAATTAAAGTGCACATTTTTGCCTTAAACTGTGCCTGTTCTCCTGCTTTATAAAAGTTAGGCTTTGATCTGACATCATGAAACAAGACAGATTTTCTATGGCAGACCTGTGACTGTAGTGTTGGTTGCTTGCTGTTGATGTGTTTTAGCAGAACTTTGAGAAATGAAAAACTTTTTTTTGTCTTTCAGGGAATTTCATGTGGATTACATTTATTATAACTTCAGAGTTACTAGATCGTTAAGGTTATTGAAGGTCATTGCTAGATATCTCATGTGTAATCTGGTAACTCTGTATATTATGTTCTCTGATGAAGCAAGTTTGTGGGTAAAAAGGGACTGCTTGATCAGACTTGCTTACTTAGTAAACACACAGATAAAACAAAAAAAGAAAAACAGTGAGTAATGAGTAGAGTTGTTTTGCATTCAGTAATTAAGGAAAATATAACAAAAGTTTTATAAAATGTGAACACATTGATGTCATTATTCAGTATTTGTGTGTAGGGGTGTATATGGATATATAAATGATCTATGTTTGTAGCTATTCGAGTTTAATATTTGTGTTGTTTGCAAACCATATATTACAAATTCTAACTTAATTGCAGTTAAAAAAGGTTGAGCACCAGTGCACATTATTGTAAGTGATTTTACATGAATTATGGTTTAGGTTAAATCACCGAACTAGAGCTGTAACAGTTAAGTGTGTAAAATATACAATAGGACTATGAACTAAAGTATGATATTGAAATATATGTACTCTTTCAAAATCATGTTTAATTGCATGGTATGTGCTAGTTATGAGGTATACATGGATAAAACTTCCTTCAGTAGAGAGTTTATAGGTTTGAAGTGAATAACTTGGCTCACTGCTACATTTCTTATTGGAAAACAATGCCAGCCTTTAGTGACAAATCATAGAAAATATAGTAGATTAATAAATAATTATCCATTCAAGAGCCTGTAATCAGTCTGTGCATTTGCTGATGAAAGCCAAAGCTACATTTTATAGCTAATCCTCTTTTGTGTTGTATTAGGCATAGTCATCTAAATATAGTTTATAAAGATGCCCACATGAGATGGTAATCCATCATTACAAGCTGTGCAGCTCAGTTTTCTTACCACCTTGAAAAAAACTATGTTAAATAAAGTGATTAATTATCTTACAGCTTGGCGATGTTCTTAATTTGTCTGTATCATGAAGCATATATAGACTAGAACTGTATTGTAGCCATGGATGAGTTGTTAAATCTCAAGGAATTCTAAGGAGATGTCTTATAACCTGTTAAAACTATTAAAATGGTTAACACCTGGATATTTGTTGAACTGTTGCTAATACTTTTGCAAATTAGTCCTATAAAAATCTTTAAATAGTGTATACTATATAGATACAGTACTTTTACATGCACATTTGTGAAATATAGTTTTAATCTGAGATTGTGAAATTTAGTGTTTATGTATGTATTAGAAAATAAGTGGTAATTTATTCACTTAAATATTATGTACTTTCAGTTTTGGAGAATACATTTTAGAAAATATGTGGTATTTCATTTCTTTAGAATTGTCTAGCTTGTTTTAATATTTGAATGCAAGGCAAATACTATGACACGTTCAGCTAATATCTTAGTAATTTAGCAGCCATTGAGCTCAGAGCTAGACAAAATTAAATGTGATGCTTAAAATTATTTTACATTAGCCTCAGCAAATGAGACCGACCCTTATGCTCAGGAGAATGTTTATACTGACAAATTTAATGCATGTTTTACATAAAATAGGCAGATACATAATCATAAGGAGTACGTCATTAGTTCTGAGTGAGGATTGAAAGCTGTATGGCATAAAGTTAGTTTCATTACCAGTGTTGTGAAAATGACATGGAATTGCTGCAATATCATTTGAATAGGTTTGGTGTTAAATGAGAAGTAAAGACTAGAAAGGTACTAGCTCTGTGTTTGTAAACTCTTAGCTTCAGAAGTCTAAATGAATGCTTTATTCGCATGTGTTTTTGTACTGAGCCAAATGTGTTTCACTGATGTTTGTGCTTTTCTTCACTACTGTGCAAGAAATGGTAAAACATGCTGGTTAATGAATTACTTTACATGGAAATTGTACTACATTTGGAAGAGTGAGAAGTTAACAGAATGTTATTTTTTTTCTTTTGAGACATACAGGTCCTCTGTTGGTTGTTTGCTTGTAAAACAAATGCATGCCTGTGTATGCATATCATGGGAAAGTGTGTGTGTGTGTGTGTGTGTGTGTGTGTGTGTGTGTGTGTGTGTGTGTGCGTGTATGTGTATGCATCTGCACGTTCACAGGCATATGGATTCCCATAGTGGAACACAAGGAACAATAGATAGAATGGAAAGTTTGCAGACTGTGTAATATACCATATGGTGTTTAATTTACCAAATTAGATAGCTGTTACAATAACTGCGGTGGTGGTGCTGCGGTAGCGTTGTCGTCTCATAGCAAGACGTTGTCCCGTTCAATTCTCAGCTAGAGCGTCTTCTGTGTGGAGGCATAGGTGAATGGGACGTGCCTTTGTTGAAGGTTGTGCGTCAGGGCTGGTAACCCGGTACGTAAAAATCCACTACCGATCATTAGTGGACCGGAGTTTCGCTATGGCGACCCCTAACTGGGAAAAGCCGAAAGACACAAACAAGGTAGCTGTTACAATAATTAAAGCAAATCACATTTCTGGGTCCCCTTTTCTGTTTTAGTGAGGGCATCTGCTGTAATAGTTTACTCTGTAGTTAGCACCAGGCTTACATTTTTAACAAAGCTGGTATACATTCTGCACAAAGCTGTGATTTTTTTTTATTTGCTTTCATGTCAGCTGAAGGTGACATCAGTTTCTATAAATAAGATATTAATTGTCACTTTAAAAATGCATTAGAGAACTTGAGAAGCTACCTTGTTTTGGATGCAGTAGTCTTGTAAAGCAATACGAGCACTACACATTAATGTATTTAATACTGTTAATGTTTCAGACTTGTCCCAGCAGTACATTCTTATAGTAAAGGCCCAACAAATAGGACTCTAATGACATTTCTTCAGGAAATTAATTTGTGGTTTGCAGTTTAGACTGTCTAGCAACAATAAATTATGCTTTTCCTCTTTTTGAAGACAAGAATCAACTTGAATTTAACTAGATCTTCCAACCAGACAGTGCTGTTCATGATCTTTTGTAGTTTATCATTTTCATACTTTGTTTGCTGGAGTGTTCAGAACATTTAACTTACCATTATGCACTTTTATATTATCATGTGTAATGTCACAAAGTTACTTATAATTTTTGTCAGTGACTGCTTGCAATTTATGGTATGGTAGCCAGTGTTTTGTTTTATAGAAAGGTGAAGAAAGCATACACATACTTTAAAGAACATAACAGGGTTGATCAGAACTGGACAGGGAATGCCTAATAACTGCAAAAAGAAGAGATAAAGCTGTTATGTCTTGATAGGAGCATGGCTTTACATTATGATACAGAGCATATAGTATTATGTTGCCATGCACCATTATGTTCTGCTTGTACAACTGAAGTACTTATCTCTCAACTGTACCGATTTATGCAGAATGTGCACATTTTTACCTCATATTTTTGGTATGTTTTTCATAAAATTGTGTTTTTCTGGCAAATTAGTGGCAAATCATTAAAGACTAAAGTTAGAAAATAATGACAGGCATTTCAGTTGAAGACTTCATGCCCTTCAGAAAATTCATGCTAATGCAAAACCTGTTATTGTATCAATTCCCACTTTTATTGATGGCTTTGTCCAGATTTCTTGCTCTAAGAGGTTGAGAGGTATGCTGAGGTATACATTCAAGTGCTATGTATAACTGAGTTATAATGTTCAATTGCCAGAAACAACTTTGGTCATTCCTGATGAAAAACTCCATAGGAAGATTTTTATATGGCATATAATACCTTTAAAAATTATGTTTCATTGTATTCCAAATACTGCTTTAAAATTGCAGACATTTTAACAGTAATTTTTATGTTCACACATTATAGAATTAAACTTAAAAGATATTTTTGCTAGATTTAAAGAGTCACCATTTACCTTTGGGCCTTAGGTGTGCTTCTGTGTAAGTAAACATTTGACATTGGTAAGTATTTTCTTGCATAGTGCGTGTTCTTAGTTGAAACTGTCTGCTGGGATAACTGAGTCTTTGGCACAGCTCAATAGGGCCTACCCTGTACCCCACCTGGCCTAGGTTTGTTAAGTTACCCAGGCAGTGCAGGTACTGGTGGGGGTGGGGTGGAGTAAATGGATGTTAATGGATCTCTGATCCTGATAAGGAGTTGTTGGCTTAGCTTTGCATTAAAAGCTCATTGTGGGAGAAGGACCAGAGGTGTTCCTTATACAGACTGAGGCTTTATGGCATAAATCTAAGCAAGATGTGCAGCATGCTCTTGGGGCATACTAAAGCAAATATGTCTCACCGGTGTAATTTAACATAGCACTGAATTTCTACTAGCCCCTCACAGGATAATGGCCACAGTCCCCAGCTCATATGTTGTCTCTCCTGGTGTCCATTGAAGCCTGGAGAAGAGGAGAGAAATAGGCTTGTTGAGGATGAGGCTTGATGGTCACATGGTGTCAGTGTCAAAAATAGTCTAAAATATAAATTGCATTCCAGGATGTAAAATACCTGCATTTCATTTCTGTAAAATAATTACCATGCATTTTAGCTGCTAAGAAGGAATGTCATGTTTTAAAAATAATGGTATCTGTTATATTGAACAATAGTGGATGGGTCAGCACTGGGTGTCTGATCAGCAAGTAAGCTGTTAGGCTATTGTTTTAGTCAGAGTATGGCTGTGTGAGAGGAAGCACAAATGTTTGCCAGTCAGTGAGAAAATGATAAGTCTGCAGAATTGGCCCATTTGTCACTGATTTGGAAAAATGGTATTACTTCTGGTCCAGTATTAAAGGTATGTTTATTTGTTCCTTCTGTGCTTATGACTAGTTTTAGAGAAGACAAAAAGACTGAAATCCATAAACTGCCTGTGTTGCGAGGACCTTGTTGATGACATATTATATAACAAAAGGTTTTATTATGTTGTAGTCATAGTAATGTGGGGGGGGGGTACAGTCTCTCACAGACTGAGTACAGGCTGTAGCTATCAACAAAAAATATTCTACATTTTTGGATTCCCCATATTTCAGTAGGTAAATTGCAAGAATTTAAATGGTTGGGTGAGTATTAAAAATGTCAAAAACAAAAAACCCAATTTCTGAAGTTTCTTTGGCTGCTGGTTTCTCAACTTAATGTAATTTGTGTGCTCTATGCAATACCTAGACCAGAATATGTTGGAAAAGGGTCAAAACAACACCAAAGTAAGGTCAGAGTTTGTGATAATAACTACACATTAATATGCACTGAGATGTAACCATTATATAACTGACAATGTGTGTATGCATGTATGTATTTATAGTGTGTGTGTGTATATAAATGTGCATGTTTATGTATTGTGTTCATATGTGTATGTACGTATGTATTTATATGTTGTGTTCATGTGTGTATGCATGCATATATTTCTAATGTGTCTGTTTGTATATATAAATGTGTATGTGTTTATATATGTAGAAGTGTTACCATCTTTGCATTTATATACGGTGTATAAAATATATAGCATGCTTCAATAACTGAAGGCTCAAAGAATTAATTGATAGCTTAAACATATGTAGCAAATTACCTGAGAACAGCTTAAAATATGTAGCAAATTACTTCAGAACTAGAGTGGCACATCACCTACAAACAGCCCATTCATAAAAGCCTACAGGGATTGCATAACACCCTATTCACTACATAGTTTGTTGTAATTACTACATCTAATTTAACTGGATAAGACTCAGTAATTCAAATTATTAAAAAAACAGTAAAAGCAGACAAACTGGACACTTGGAGGTCTTGTTTGTGCTTAAAATATAGTGACGGTGTTATCTGAGTATTGTACAGGCCAATTTATCTAAGGTAAATCAGGAATTACAGATTAGCACTTGCCAAGTGAGGAAGACCATGTTGCTGAGTGTTGCTTCCCCACTAAACAGCGCAGCAACTTTGATATGCAGATGTGATATGAGCTAAAATACTTCTCTTGCTTATATTTTTTTATAAGTCTTACTACTGGGTGTCGCAGTATAGTGTGTCACCAGCATGATAGAATTACTGCAGCCTTTACATGCTAAGCAGATCTGTGTGTAAATGATGTAGTACAGGATCTGGAGGTTGTGTTGTGCTGATTCAGGCATACACAAAGCACCTTGCCCTAATATGAGTCAGCTCCCCTGATGTAGATAAAGACCTACAGCCAAATTCAGTTAGTGACCAAGGTCATTGTTTTAGCTTGGGGAAGAGAGGAATGATGAGGCTTAGGCCTACTCACCTGTGTTTAATTAAAGGGGGGTGGGGAATATGAGTTCTGGGTATACTCCTCCAGTAGAATCTCTGGAGAAATCAGGGATCACACAGAGGTTCTGTCATTGAAATAGCAGAGCAGGATCACATCACACAGAGAGGCATAAATGTTGATCACACAGCCCAGTGCATACCAAGCATCTGTGCAAGTAACAGTGGCAGGTCTCAGGCTCACGGTTCTCATACCTCCTATGGAAGACCCACCATTGCTAGTACGATAAGCTGGTGATACCAGCCTGAAGGGTTTAAGAGTCACAGCTCATGGGGAGCTATGCTGTCACAGAGGAAAAACAAATGCTCCAGTTTATGGAGAAGAGGTCAGGGCAGCTGTAATGATTTCTTTATAGGTATATCTGCTTGGACTTCAATTTGTTTTGTCCACTTTGCAGAGATAAGAGCTGGGAAGCTGTAGCTATTTGCATTAATAGTTATTGCTGCCCGAGGTCTGGTTTGTTTTCCCTGCTTTGCAGAGATGAGGATATAGCAAATTCTGTTGCTCAGAGTGACATTTCTGTTCTGTGCTTTAGAGATGTTGAATGAACTTGTTTCTGTTGGGAATGGCTAACTTACAATGTGCACACTGACTGGTCTGTCAAATCAGCCTGATGTTTCTGAATACTAAATAGTACTTATCATATAATTAAACCTACCACATGAACTTTAATTATTAAACTTGGTACAAAATCATCCTTCAGCCAGTCTGCATTTAGCCATTATGTTTCAGTTTCTATCAATGTAAACACTATAATTAGTATAAATATTGTAAGCTGCTCATCGAATCATTAATTAATATCCTCTTGTAGTGAAGTATGTTTTTCTTTTTATTACAGAATAATGCCCTGACCTGCCAGAACCCTTTGTTTAGCTTGTAGTCTGCAATTCAACAAATAATGTAATACCACCAAACATCACTGCTTGATTTTAACTATTAATTATCATGTTTTGAATTTGTTTAGATTGCAGTCTGTAATGCTGCAAGTAGTATATCACCTGACATCACTGATAGATCTTAATTTGACATTATCCTATGATTTTATGCAAATGAAGCAACTCCCGATGTTCATCATATTGATCACTGCTGCAATAGACTTAACTATATGGGTTATATCCTGCAGATTATGTGACAGCCTGTCAGCGTCTAAAGCTTCAGGGCACCCTCGACATAGCCAAACCATCAGTCAGCTTGAGCTGAGCTGACTAAAAAGAAGGGTTTGGGTGCCAAGCACTTCACAGCTTTCCTGCCATCAAAGAGTATGCTCCAATGATGCTTTTGAGAATCAGCAGTTGGCTTGTGCTATTCCTTTTCTGGGCAGATAAGTTCCCTTTGGAGAAAATCCTTCCATTAAAAAAATGTTTTGTTGTTCATCAATACTTTTCTGTTCAAAAAAGTTATTTTGAAGCTAGGAGTTTTTGTTTTAATGGACTGTCATGAGGCTGCACTGTACTTTTAAACAAGAATGTTTTTTTTCCTGTAATTTTAAAAGTTGTTTGACTCATTTCTGTGGAGTAATTGCGTTTATTTTACTTTGTGGGAATGGTAAAGCATTTAAAGTGCTTTTTACTGTATTTTTATGTAAAAAAAGTGATGTTTAAAGACTTGAGTTTAACTGGCATTTGCTGCTTGTTTTCCCATGAGAGGCACCCTTTTCAGATTGCTGATGGAACAAACTACCGGTCCCATGGGCAGTCCTTCATCCAGCCACAGAAAGAAAGAATAAAATAGCTTTTGCCACCACAGCAGGCTAGCAGTTTGTCTCTGCTGCAGGTGGGCCACTCTGCTGTGACAATTTGTTGTACCTCAGACCACTCATCTTTTACCCTGGAGCCCTCTAGTATAGCACCTACAGCCACTATGGGCCAGGGTTAGCCATGTCCTCTGCAGCTGTTGTGGACCCTCAGTGAGAAAGAAAGAATAAAATAGACAAACAAAGTAACGAAGCTGGATACTGCTCAGTATTTGTCTGCTTTGGATTTTTACGTTTGCTGGGTTTTGGCAGAGCAACACCCTTCATTCTTTGGAAAGAATAAAATAGCTTTTGCCACCACAGCAGGCTAGCGGTTTGTCTCTGCTGCAGGTGGGCCACTCTGCTGTGGCAAATTGTTGTACCTCAGACCACTCAGGTTATTGAATCTTCTTATGAAGTAGTTTCTGGTAAAAGAAAAAGGAATTTCTCTTTTCCTGAAGAGATTCAAGATTCTTTAATCTGGACAGGAAGATGAAGGGGAGATACATGGGTTGCTTCTCAAATTTCTAATTCAGAATCAGAGGAGACCTCAGTTTTTGATTCTCTCTCTGAGGGCTTCTCTTTCTGTGAGCCTAGTTCCAGAATGTGCCACAGTTTTCAATGGGAAAACTCTGAGTGTTCTTAGTCCCTCAGAAAATACCATACTGCTGATCACTAATCATCACGTCCCTTCTTAACCTAGCCTTCCACTACTCTTTCCCATAACTTCATGCTGTGACTGATCAATTTAATCCCTCTGTAGTTACTACAGCTCTGCACATCACCCTTATTCTTAAAAATCAGTACCAAAACACTTTTTCTCCACTCCTCAGGCATCCTCTCACTTTCCAAGATTTCATTAAACAATCTGGTTAAAAACTCCACTGCCATTTCACCTAAACACCTCCATGCTTCCACAGGTATGTCATCTGGACCAACAGCCTTTCCATTCTTCATCCTCTTCATAGGTATCCTTACTTCCTCCTTGCTAGTCCATTGTACTTCATGATTTACTATCCCCACATCATCCAACCTTTTCTCCCTCTCATACTCTTCATTCATCAACTCCTCAAAGTACTCTTTCCATCTCCTCAACACACTGTCCTCGCTTGTGAGTATGTTTCCTTCATTATCCTTTATCACCTTTACGTGCTGCACATCTTTCCTAGCTCGGTCCCTCTGTCTAGCCAAATTGGTACAGGTCCTTTTCTCCTTGTTTAGTGTCCAACCTTTCATACAACTCTTCATATGCCTTATCCTTAGCCTTCGCTACCTCTCTCTTTGCCATGCACCTCATCTCCTTATACTCCTGTCTACTTTCTTCATCTCTCTGACAATCCCACTTTTTCTTTGCCAACCTCTTTCTCTGTATACTCTCCTCTACTTCATCATTCCACCACCATGTCTCCTTGTCGTCCTTCCTCTGACCAGATGTCATACCAAGCACCTTTCTAGCCATCTCCCTTACTAGCTGTGCTGTAGTTACCCATCTATTTGGTAACTCTTCACTGCCACCCAGTGCTTGTCTTAACTCATCCTTGAACTCCACCTCAAAATTACCCTTTTTCAATTTCCACCATTTGATCCTTGGTGCTGCCGTCACACTCCTCCTCCTCTTCTTGATCACCAGTGTCATCCTACAAACCACCATCCTATGCTGCCTAACTACACTTTCCCCGGTAACCACTTTACTGTCTCCAGTCTCCTTCAAACTGGCCCTCCTACATAAGATATAATCCACCTGTGTGCATCTTCCTCCACTCTTGTATGTCACCCTGTGCTCCTCCCTCTTTTTAAAATATGTATTCACCACAGCCATGTCCATCCTTTTCACAAAATCCACTATCATCTGACCTTCTGCATTCCTTTGTTTAACACCATACCTACCCATCACTTCCTCATCCCATCTGTTCCCTTCACCAACATGCCCATTGAAATCTGCTCCAATCACCACTCTCACCCTTGGGTACAGTCATCACCACTTCATCCAACTCACTCCAAAATTTTTTCTTTCTCATCCATTGCACACCAAACTTGTGGAACATATGCACTAACAACATTCATCATTACACCATCAATTTCCAGCTTCATAAACATCACTCTATCCGACACTCTTTTCACCTCCAAAACACTCTTGGCATACTGTTCCTTCAGGATAACTCCTACACCATTTCTCCTCCCATACACACCATGATAAAACAATTTGAACCCACCTCCGATACACCTAGCCTTACTCCCCTTCCATCTGGTCTCTTGCACACACAGTATACCAACCTTCCTTCTGTCCATCATATCGGCTAGCTCTCTCCCTATACCAGTCATACTGCCAACATTCAAAGTTCCAATCCTCACTACCACAGTCCTAGCCTTTCTCCTCTCTTCCTGCCGTCGGCCATGCCTTCCGTCTCTTCTCCTCCTTCGGCCGACAGTAGCCCAATTTCCACCAGCACCCTGTTGGCTAACAGTACTGATGGTGGTCATTGTTAACCCGGGCCTCGACTGATCCAGTATGTAAATATTTACTGGTGTCCGCATGAATTATTTGGCGAAGTTTTACACCAGATGTCCTTCCTGATGCAACCCTCCCCATTTGATGGAGGAATTAAATGCGTTAAGGGGAAGATTTAAAGAAAGGGGGTATAGTATTCAGGAGGTAGATGCCATATTAAACAAGGTCCCTGAACAGAGAACTATGCAGGGTAAACTGTACTTTTCAGAAGGACCCTGGATTAAGAATAAGCAGAGGGCTTCAACACAGATATGAGTATCTTTAGAATACCCTAGTAACATTGGACAATTAGCAGAGATAATAAAGAAACCTTGGCAAATACTTGGTATTGACCCTGAGGTCTGTTTTATAGTTGGTAGCAAACCAAGTTTTGTGTACAAGAACAAAAAATCTTTAAAGAGGATATGTTATCCGAGAAGGGTAGAGAGACCCCTCACTGATGCTGTGAGACATGGGACATTCCCATGCTCAAGGTGCATTTGATGTAGGTACCTAGACTCTACTGAGAGTTTCAAATATCCTGGCACAGGGAAACAGTTAAAATTTAGGACCATAGCTGAATGTTGTCATCTAGTATACTTTGTCATCTGTCAAACATGTTCCAGATTTTATATAGGCAAGACAGACAGACGGCTGCAGGATCATATTACAGAGCATATTTATAATATTAATAATTCTGTCCTCACCAATGCATTAACCAAACATGTTACACAACAAGATGAGTCACATATATTTAGATTCATGGCAATGGAAGTGTTACAGATAGATGCACAGGGTGGGGATATTAAGAACAGAGTAGAAACCGTAGAGTTGAAATGGATCATCAGGATGAGAGCCACTTGAGGCAAGGATCTGAATGACAAGGTTTGTATTAAACCTGTCCTTAGAACAAGACCAGCTTATAAATAGTAAAATAAGGGATTTATTCTAGTAGATTGTTTTTAAAAACATGAATGTTTTTGTATTTTTTATGTGATTTTATATATAATTCGTATGAGTGTATATGTATATTTTATTATTTTTGCTGCTTTATTTATAGTTCTGCTGTGATGGGTGGAAATCTTGATTCAATTAACACTTGTTTTGTATATGTTAATGAATGTAATGTTTCTATTGTTCCACATTTTTTAAATGGCATACTTGATGAATTAGAATGTTGAATGAAGCAGTTGACTGAACTGCGAAAGTGCTCACAATAAATGTTTTTTGATTATCTTCTGAATATTTTTATGACTTCAGGTTGCCTTGGGTTTGTTCACTATTTTTTTCTTTTCATTGCTGTTGTGTGCTTTGTCATACTTATTGGTGAGCAATTTATCCGTCTTGCTGCAAATTGTTCTTGGACTATGTTTAAAAGATGCTTATCACATCCATATCCATCCAGACTTCAGGCATTTCTTAATGTTAGTTGTGCCAGGATCATATTATCAGTTCTCTGCGTTTCCCTTTGGACTATCCACTTCACCAAGAATGTTCACAAAGTGCATAGCTCCAGATATAGGTTCATAGGTTCATAGGTTCATACTAGGCTATCTGCCCAAGGGCATTTACAAGCCTAGCCCATCGTTTTGTGGCTTACGCCACCCCTTTAGTATGGGGAACTATACCCATTATTTTGCTGTGCCTCTGTCGAGAAGTGACACTGAGGTTATCCCTGGGGTATATCTGTGATCTCCCATCCATTGGTCAAGATTTCTCTTGAACAAGGCCAGCGAGGTACTCTGCCTCACATGTACCGGAATTTTGTTCCACAGCATAGGGAGTCTTTGGGTGATGAATCTATCCCTCCAGCACGTCCTATTAATGGCCGTGTCAAGGTTTAAGTCTCCCGCCCTTGTGGCTCTGATGGATCTAGATTTTTTGAAGTGAAGCATATTCATCAAATCTGGGTTTGACATGGCCTTGTATGTTAGGCAAAGGTCACCTCTGAGCAAGCGGTAAGCGACTGAATAGAGCTGGAGTTCTTTCAGTCGGGCAGCATAGGACAGATTTTTGAGACCCTTTATCCTTTTGGTGAGGAACTTTTGTGGCCTCTCCAGCTGCTGCAAGTGTCGGGTCAGATACATTCCGAATGGGGCATTGTACTCAATCATTGGTCTGATGAGTGATGAGTAAAGGGAGACTATGACCTCCCTTGATCTAGATGAGAATCCCTTCATGATAAGGTGGGCAATGTAGAAGGTCTTCCTAACTACTTTAGCTACATGGGTGTCGAATGACAGACTACTATCAACCTGGGTCCCCAGGTCCCTGATAACTTCTTCTGTGCTCAGTGGATTGCCACCTATTTGGTAGCTAGGGGTAACCTTGTTTTTCCCGAAGGGTATGACTATGCATTTTTGGCATTTAACTTTAGGCCGTGGCTCTGGCACCAGTTATACGCTTTCTGTGAGACCCTTCTGAAGGATATCTGTATCAGATGTGTTTTCTACTATGGCCCAGTTTGCAGTCATCTGCAAACTTTGTCAGCCATAACCCTCCTGTGTTTGCTTGTACTTCGGAAAAGTAGATGCCAAACAAGAGTGGGCCCAGGACTGAGCCCTGTGGGACACCACTTGTGACAGGCTTTGAGTCTGACATGGCGCCAGCAACTCTGACCCTGTGGGTTCTGTCACTCAGCCAGTTTGCAACCCATCTTGTGATGTATGGGTTGACATTTAAGCTGATGTGTTTTTCAATGATACCCGAGTGGGGTATTGTATCGAAGGCCTTAGCCAGATCGAGGTAGGCTGTATGGACTGCCTTTCCCTCATCAATGGCTTTGGTGACTGTTTCGAAAAAGTCAACCAAGTTTAAAAGGCATGATCTGCCTTTGACAAAGCCAAACTGGGTTGGATCCAAAGTCTGCAAATTCCCTATGTCTTTATTTATGAGGTCCATTATGATCCTCTCCATGGCTTTGCAGATAAGGCTTGTCAAGCTAATGGGCCGGTAATTTCCAGGGTCGGTGGAGGCACCGCCTTTGTGAAGTGGTACCACAGTTGCAGTGCGCCACTCCTGGGTACGTATCCAGAGGTAAGACTTTGATTAAACAGCTGTCCTAGCTGTGGGTTTAATTCCTCATTGAGTTCATGGAGCACACAGCCGGGGACACCATCAGGTCCCATGGATGCTGTGTTTTTGCTTTGGAGAGAGCAGTTCTCACTTGGGCGCTGGAGATGTTTGGGGGCTGCAATCGTTTGGTATAGATATCTCTCCTTTTGGGGAGAAGTTTGCACTGAACCTGTCAGCCAGTATGTTGGCAATGTCTGTAGGATCAGTAATCTTCACATCATTTTGAACTAGCTCTGAGCATATCTGGGAGTTTCCTCCCAGGTTTCTAACATAGCTAAAGAAGGCCTTATGATTGTCTTTTGAGTCTTTAGCTATTTTTCTCTCGAAATTTGCTTTGGATGATTTTATGAGAGCTCTTAGTTTTTACTTATAGTGATCAAGGGTGTCTTACCTTTTAAGGATTTTGCTCTATCTTGTAGTAGCTTCCTCCTTTTGTTGTAGAGTTTGTTTATGGCTGGGGTCCACCAGACTGGACGCTTGCCTTTGGTACAAAGAGTCTTGGTTTTGCTTGGGATTGCCTTATCCATGCAGTCCTGCAGGTGCTGGTAGAAGGCATTTGTAAGTGATTCAGCGGCTTGAGTACTGTTTTCCGCCGCTCGGGGCCTTAAAGGAGACCACACTAGTCTTTAGAAGTGTGAAGTCGGCTTTTGAGAAGTTCTTTACTGTGGTCTTTTTTATTTCAGGTGGGGGTGGGATGAGGACCTCCAGCGAGATTAGTTTGTGGTCTGATCTCACCAGTGAGGGGTACACCTCCAGTGTTGAACATTGTGCTCCCATGTTCGTGATGATGAGATCAAGTATGTTATCTCCTCTTGTGGGGATGGTGACTAGTTGTTCCATGGCATTTGAGTTTATGAATATAGCTCATTGCAGGCTACAGTGTAACCAGATTTTTCCATATTTAGACTACTTGATTATTTTTGCAGAGTCTTTTTTTAAAGTGTCAGGAATCTTTCACTTGGGTGTGAGATGTCTTACACAAGTTGGGATTCCAAGAGAGCATTTAGAAGTCTTTTTTAACTCCATTAATGTTGCTGTGTGTCAGCTAGACACATTGGTTCAAAGAGCTTTTTTTCCACAGGAAAAAAATAGATATTTATCTAGATCTACTTCTAATGTTTCTACTTTAGTCACTGTGAGGTAATACCTCAGGATTTTGGGTTTCATGGCATCTGTGATTCTCATGATACCTCTGGCAAGACTCCACATGAAAAAGATACAGTGATAGCAGAAGACCCTTTGGTCTGAACACCAACATCCTTTACCTTTTCAAATCCTAGTCCTGGGGTTTGTCAGAAGAGAAATCACTTGGTGGAAACAAGAAATATCCTTAAATCCAGGTCTGCCTTGCTCTCTCTGAGCAGTCACTCAGTTGCCACAGACAGCTCAGACTTTGTTTGGGGAGATGCTTTAGGCGGGATAAAAGTGCAAGGTATATGGGACACCAAGAACAGATTCAAGCACATAAATATAAAAGAGATGCATGCTTTGATCAAGGCTGTCATCTTTGATCCCTTGGACCTCTTCAAGTTGTTACAGACAATACAACAGTCAAATGGTACATTAGCAAGCTGGGGGGTGGGGGTCAGGTCATACCCCCTTTTCAGACTGGCCTTGCTAGTTTGGGTTATAGCTTTAGAGCACAGTCTCACTCTACAGGCATCGTACATTCTGTCAGAGCAAAATTGTGTGGTAGACAAGTTGAGCAGGATGAGGCAGTCTCTCACAGATGGAAATTAGTTTGGGGGGAGGGGGACTTTCAAGATTTGATTAATCTGTGGATAGTTCTTCAAACAGACATATTTGTCTCCTCTCTGAAAAAATCAGCTGGGAAGATTTTCCTCTAGGACTCCATGCAAGAAGTTCTTGAAGACCTATGCATTTTCTTTTCCTTGGACATGAATGTTCCTCTATGCTTTTACCCCCTTTCTGCTGTTTTCCAGGGTACTTCTGAAGATTCAGAAGAAATCTCCCAAGGTCATTGTGGTGATTCCCCTCTGGCTCAGGCAACTGTGATTTTCCCTTTTTGGGAAATGGCTAGTGCCAATTATCACAGTCTTCATCACATGCCTGAGCTAGTCATACAAAAATAGGGGTGTCTGTTACATCCCAACCCCAGTCTTCAATTGGCTGCCTGTATGATAAAATCTTAATTCCCCTTAGGCACCCATTTACTGAGGACATGCAGCAGGTACTAATGGAGGCAAGAAAGCCTGCTACTAGAAAATCATATACTAGTAAATAGAAAAAGGTATTCCAGTTGGTACCAACAACATAACTATCACCAGTTCAGGTCTAGTTCTTTGATTTTACAATATTTGTGTGAGTTACTATCCTATGGACTTTCTTACTCCTCCAACGTTCATTTATCATCCATTTAAGCATGTCTGCAAAATCAATCCTTTTCTTTCAATGTATTCTCATATCAAAATGTTTTTGAAATGAGTGTTGCATAAGAAGTCTCCAAGAAAACTGTTGGCCCCTCCTCAGGATCTTAATTTTGTGTTATAGAAGCTAACACTTTCTCCATTTGGACTAGCTAACCTGGTTGACTTGAGGTTCTTAACATGTAAAACAGTTTTACTGATTGCTCTGACCTCTGCAAGAAGGGTATACAAGTTGCAGGCTCTTATGGTGAGTCAACCCAATCTCATTTTCCACAGAGACAGGGTTTCTTTGAGAACTAATCCTTCTTTTATGCCTAAAGTGATATGAGTTTACTTTAAGCTAAACTATTCATCTTCATGTTTTCTTTCGTGAACCTAAAAATGGGAGAGAAAGGATACACTGTATATCCACAGACAACTTGGGTACTGTCTTGACAGAGCTAAATCTTTCAGATCTTTGATCATTTGTTCATTTCTTATGAAGGGGCAACATACATCAAAACAGACTATTTCCACATGGTTATCTAAATACTGGAATAGTTTCATTGTGGTGAATTTAACAAAAGATAACAATCTGTTAAATTCACTACAATTAAACTATTCCAGGTAAGATCAGGGCCCAGTCTTCCAGCGCTTTGGTTTCATCTGTGGCTTTTTGAAAGTGTTGGATTCTATAAATATTCTAAAAGTTGCAACTTGTTTCTCTATATATACTTTATGCAAAACACTGTAAACTTGATTCCTTCTCTAGGTCTAGATCAGGCTTTGCTAGTATCATTCTCCAGGGGTTCCTTGACCCTTCCACCTCCCAGATGTACTGCTGTTATGGTAAGTTTGTTTATACAACTGTACTTTTTGCTCCTTTGTGTACTTGCTTTTGTATACCCCATTGTAATGTGTGGAGTGCAGTGATTACTGCTGAAATTTAGGGAAGAATACAACTTTGTTAATTACCTTTCTAAGGAAGCAATGGTGCTTGACAAATATTTGTTTAACACCTTTCATGCTGCTATGCTCTAGTCTAGCGCTGGAGCATGGCAGCCGCCACAGAACTGTTACACACACAAAAAGTGTGGCAGTTTGGTGTGTCTAACAGCTTTAAAGCCTTTATTTATCACAGAGGCACTTAGCTTCCAATCACACTGATTGTGTGGCAGCACTAACTGTTTTACAGCTTCTACCCTAATAAACTAAATATATATGCAAGTCATTTCATTATTTTGCTCAAATTTGCAATGATGGAAATAAAATATCTTTTAAGAAAATAATTTCTTGTATTGTTAATCTTTGAAAAGATATTTCTTCTGGGTCTTAAGCTTAGCCATTATCTTTTGACTGCCGAGCAGACCTACTGTACCATAACATGCTAGATATAAAAGAAAAAGTGTAAGAGTGCAAAGTGTTTTACCAGCTTTAAAAGCCTTTGAAAGCCAGTAAACACTTTAGTGCGGTCAGGTAGACAGCAAGCCAAAACAAGTGCAACTCAGAGAAACAGGCTGCTTTAAAAGCTGTTAGGACACAGTTTTGCCACTTTTCTTGTTAAGTGTGGCATAATATAATATCCAAGAGCTTGTTTTTACTGATTGCTGCTGGTCTTTGCCAACTGGGACTGTCTGACAATCCCCCCATAAGAGACTGTGTCTTAAAAGGTGCATAGAGATGTTTTGTTAAGCAACTTTTTGATGTCAGAATGGTGCTTAACAAGCTTATCTATTTTATATGTTTAAGAGTAAAATTACAGTGCTACATGCATTACAATGTGAAAATATTCCTTTTTCTTATATTTGGTTGTAACAGCTCCACAAATTATTAGCACATAATGGAGAAGCATTAATACAGCCTTTGGATACTAAGCAGCTGTATGTACAGTTGAATGAACAAACCACTGGGGGCTGTATTAATACCGTTCTGCAGAAAGCACCTTACCAAATGCTTTATTGCTGCAGCTGTGCTGCCATTCCATCACTTCAGACAAAATGTGATCCTACATACATCACTTCAGAACTTACTGAACAAATTGGAGAAACCACAACATTACTCCTTGATCCCAGTCTACTAGTGCTCCACAAGCCAGGAGTTGGCACTTAATTTTGTATTTCTGTCTTTCATTATCAGCATCTTCATCTGATTCTGTCACAAAAAGTTTTATTATAGTTGGAAAAACTTAAAATTGGCAAGTTATGACACTTGATTTACCTCGATCAGAAAATAAGTATAAACTGAGTGTTCATTATACTGCGCTTGACTGTTAATCACAGCTTGTTCTGCTATGAAAAGTGATGGCATGTCTGTTGTGCAGTGAGTGATGAATCTAGCAGTAGAAATGTGTTGGTTATAAATGTGTGACAATATGAAAGCGGTTCATACTGTGAGATTTATATAAGAAACAGCAGACAATACTGAACGAGTTTATATTTGAAAAATACTAGGTAGATGATGGGAGGCAATGTTCTTCATTGTAGGGCTATAACAGTATTGGGAAAGAACACTTTTAACACCACATGAAGGAAGGAAGGACAGAAGGATAGTAGTGGTGTGATAGTCCACAAAAACAGAGGGAGGAGGATATATTTTTCTTTTTATAAGAGCAGGACTGAAACTATTTATTTAGTCATTTTTTGCTTAGGGAAAACTAGGCTGATCCATATAGACCACTGTCTACCACAGTGTGAAAAAAATAATAAAAAAATGCATAAAACAAGTTGAGAAGGAACAAAAGGAGTAGTGTAGCACTATACAAATTACAAAATGACTGAAGACCAATTTGGCTGCTAAAAACAAACATAACTTAAAAACAAATTCAGCAATATCGGTATCATAATGCTTACTAGTTTATAAAAATGTAAGCTTTTAAATAAGACAGTGTTCTTTTCAAATTAATTTATAATATGCAGGTTCTACTTGCATAACTACAGCAAAGCAATCATTTAGCAACTAAAGGCTCCTCCATGACGCCCCATATCCTAACCTCTCAAAACATGCATGCTCATTATTAGCTGTCCATCCTTCTTCCACATATATGGAAGTAATAAAAACATGAATATTCAAAAGGGAATATAGTTTCTTGGTGACACACATCTCCTGCAAATACAAACAGCCAGTCCACAGTAACTTTACTCCCACACCCCTGTACTTTTGTTGCTGACACTCTGAGGTAGTTGCAACACCACTGAAAAGTCATACCAAGATGCCACATTCTTGAAGTGAACATTAATAGTGAAATGCTAGTTTATATATACCACTACAACATTTAATGAGTGTAAGATCAGGTATCATTTAAATGTACAAAAATACAGTTTTCTCTTTGCATAAGTCTAGAAATGCAATCATATTAAAACAGACCTTCACAGTGTGCATACAGTTTCAGTGAATGCACTTTCAATCAGTAAAAATAACCTTTGGTCAAGAATACTCTTAAGAGCAGAATGTACAGTACATTTGAGTACAAACACATTTTGTTTGCATGTTATAAGGCTTGGGAACCAAGGCTTAAAGGTGTGCAGAGGTTTGCAGGGTATTGCTATTAGGAAATGCTTCAGACACAGTCATTTCATTTGGACTGATATGCAGAAAGTCATTGCAGTACAGATACTAGAGTATGAGTGCAGAAGTCAGGTCAAGTATCCAGCATTCCAAAATATTAGTTATACTATTCAGAAGGAAAGAAATATGAAGAATATGAATGCAAAAGCTAAAGACTATTTCAGTTTATCAACACTGTTATTGGAGACAATATTCAGTTATTGTTGACATCTACCTCCACTGTACATAATAAAGCATTTTAACTTAACTACAGTGTTTACAGATTTTATTCTGAAAGGTAAAAGAGGACTTGGCCTATAAAGGAGAGACTGGCACCTGTTCAGCACAAGTTTGGGTAATTAACAGATAAAGACATTCATTCCAGTTTCTTCCAGTTGTTTCCAGTTCATACCAGTATCCTACAGTCCTATAAATTCTTACTGTGGCAAGCCAGCATCAATGGAGGGGACATAATTTGCAGTTTGTCCCAAAGCCCCATAGCAACCTTATCAGTAGTCAGACTAGTAGCGGTGTTCATTTGGAATACTACTTGAGAAAATCTACAGTAAAGCCTCAATGAACTTCAACAGAAGAGCAGTACTTCACAAAATCTACAGTAAAGTCTGAAAGAGCTTCAGCAGTGTTCCATCATTACATTACTTCAGAAAATCTACCATAAAGTCTCAAAAGATATTATCCAGTTAATAGTAATGTATCCGAAAATGTCACCATTTCCAAAGCAGATAACAGACTTTCACATTTCCAGGGTGATGTCATACACCCAATAAAAATCTTGCCAAAGAAAGTATATAAAAAAAGCTGTGAGATGCCAGGCCACCTTCATAAAGCAACTTCATCTTTCCTTATGTAAGCATTCATTTTTTTCAATGCATTTTTTTTTAGCTAATTCAGACAAATCTCAGAAAGGTTAAATCAGTAAATATAAATGGTATAGATTTGCCAAATAGTACTTTTACAGTAAAGGCACTAGTAAATGTGTGATTGAAAGTTAAAATTGGGTAAAGCAGTCTAAAAAACTGTGTTCCAGAAGTGTCCATTTAAATTTCAAGGTTATTAATTCAGGAATGGTAAATCTTTCTAGATGCAAAAGGGTTAAATCACAGAAGCAGACTGCAACAGATTCCCAGAATGAGTCAACTTCTGTCAGTATAGTTTCAGACCTAAATAACACAAATTATTGTTTGCAGTCTTCAGAAAATCAATGTAAATGCTATAGTCCATATTTAAGATACAGAGTTAAGTCGCAGTATTGCCATACAGATGTAAACACAGAGTACATAACATGCGGATTTCCAGGCAAGAGATGAAGCAAACATTTGCAATGATTCAAGTTTACATTATTTCAAATACAGATGTTTAGATTGTAATACGTTCTAGTTTACATGTAATTCAAAATCCAGAGATAAGTTGGAGTACTGCAGATACAGATGTCAACACAGTCAGTGTACATAACATGTAGATTTCCAGAGAAAATACAAAGCAAACATTGGCAATGTTTCAGGTTTATGCTATTCCAAATACAGATGTTCAGAATGTAATAATATTACACTCAGGGTGGTAAGTGAGATCAGAGTGCAGATTTCGATCAAGTTTGATAAAGCAAAAACCAGCACAAAAGATATACAAACTTCAGGGTAAAATAAAGAAAAAATGCATACCATAGTTCAAGTCAGTGCTGTTTGCCAGTTCTATAAAAAAAAAAAAAAAAAAAAGATTTTCAGCCCATCTATGAAGGGTGTGGCAGTCCAGCATCTAACCAGATAATTTATCTGTCATTGTTTAAGGTTGAAAAAAAATGACTATTTTATTTACAGAAAAGAAATTATGGAATAATGTACTGATTAATACAGACTCATCATTTTCAGTTACAAATAGACCTTTACTAGAGGACATAAATGCAGCTGTGTCAGGATTTAAAGGGTCTAAGGTTACCGCAGTAAGCAGTTTTGTGTATAACAGTTCTGTACTAAGTGTGGACATGTCGTTAGAATTACATGCTGTTTTAGACTTCAATAGCAACATTTTATGGAAAAATAAAACTGCTACAGAATGTAAGGTAGTGCACACATATGACTCTTGTAAGAATGCGTGTGCAGTAGAGTGTGCAAATGTACAGAATTTGAAGAATTGATTATGGAAGGAACATGCAAATTATGTGTTAAAGATAAAATAAATTCCAGTTCAGCTGCCACAGCTGAAGTGCAGGCAGTCAAGTTATCACATTTTCAACAACAGTATCTTATTCTTAGAAAAGCTAAGACAGGCAGGTAGTAGCCAATAAGAAAAAAAAAGTCAACAGTTTCAGGACAGTGGAAGCACATGTTGTGCATGGTGTACCAGAAATGACAGTTAAGTTAATTTGCAGAATAAAGGGTTTACAGTTACAGATCGGGTAAATTAATTTTTTGTGTTAAGACAATTGAATTATGGTAGTAAAGTGTTGCAGTACATAAACAATGTCTTGATACAGAGACAGAAAAGCATTCACAAATATTAAATGATGTTTGCTAGTTTACAGAATGTATGAATTAAAGTCAATGCTACATTTTAAAAGTGACAGTACAGTCAAAAGTTCAGATCCCATGGAAAAAGAGTGCAGCTTAAGTATTATGTGTCATTAAAGCCACGGGTTCATATCTCATGTTAGAAAATGAAGAAACTTCACATACTTGTATACAGGACAGGCAGTGAAGTTCCAGAATCTGATCAGTTCAACTCTTTGTGATAAATGTGTATATGTAAACAGTTCAAGATTGTATATATTTCATGCAGAAATTGCAGTTTACCAAGCACACCAGAGGCACAGACCTGCTAGCTCAGCAAGCTGAATTAAAGACAGTAATGTATGCTATAAAACAGTATGGTAAAACTCTGTTTAATATTAATGACAGTTTTATGCAGCAAAAGTTCCTACTATTTCTCCAAGGAAGTTATAGACAGTAATGATACATCTTAGTAGCATCCAGTAGTACTGAAAATGACATCAGCTAAGGAAAGAGTGACATGTAAAGCATCAGGTGGAAACCTAACACTGAAGAAATTCTTTTGTAAGCTACAACCTGAGTGTCATGGAGTAAACATAGAAAGTTCAAGTTAAGATTAATTTTATAAAGGTACAGAAATGCAAAAAGTGTTGAAATATTAATACAGTGTCAGATTACTACTTTAGTTTCATTTGACTTTGTGACAGGGAAAACAATGCCACTGATGTTTCTGTTTGATTTAATAATGAAGTTGCAGCCTTTCCATTTCAATGTATTACATTATCAGTTCAGTTACAGACATACAAGAATGTATTTATTAGTAACATTGGTCTAGTTCACTATAGTACATTTTGAGTTTGTTTACAGACTTACAAGAGTTTATTAGCATATGTTTATTTCATGCAAAAAATGTAAATAAAGTTAAGGTAACAAGCAATGCTATTAGTTTAGAATTGTTAAAGCTGCAAATGGTCTTTTAAGGACCTGATACTCCTTTTTTTGTACTTTTGGCATATTGTTGCAATAGACACGCTGTCAGTTTTGGATATTTAAATAATTTCCAGGTTGATTTTCCAGAATTCATATTTAAATACAGTCAAGAAAAATATTACATCAGCCACCCAGCCTTGTAGAGGAGATGAGAAAGGGGAGATTTGGTAGACCTAAGTGTAAAAGGAATAAGGACATTAAGACTTTAAAGTAGCCTTTCCAGTACCTCACCAGTGACTGGGACAATGTAGAGTAAGGCCTAAACTTGACAAGAGCTGTGGTGCACAGGTGAAGTATTTACAGAAAGACCAGCTTCAATGTTTGCTTAAATGCATTTCAGTTATCTAAACAAAAGTATTCTTTAGAGTTATAACATGTATACTACAGGTGTGCATTTATGCAGATTAGTGTTAAAGCAGATATGCAAATGTTTTTGTTTTCAGACAATTGTATAACAGTAACAGTTTTCAGTTTAAATGTGTTAAAATTAAAATATGTATACAGATGTGCATTTATGCAGATTTGAGTTAATGGAAGTATGCAAAGGCTTTTCTGTCTTCAGCCAATTGCATAAACGTACTATATTTCATTTTTTTGTGTGTTTATTAGATTTCAGTTTCTTTTTATCTGTGTTCAGGCAATACTAACGGATAAAAAGTATGTTCATTCCTTCACTAGTAGTTTCCAGACTATAACATTTACAATATTTCAGTTTATGCTTTTATCTGTGTACAAGTAACACTCACAGAAAAGGTATTCTTTTAGTATTAGTTTAGTTAGTTTCCAGAATGTAACATTTATACATAGCTATTTTAGATGTTCAGTATAACTATGTATCACTTTAGTGTAGATTTCAGTCAAGTTTCAGAATATGACTTTCATACTCAGTTATGAGTTCAGTGTAGTACACTTCAGTCGAATTTCAGAGCATACCATTCATACTCTGTTATACATTTCTAACAGCATTACTGGACAGTTTATAACATACAATTACATCACACTTCACATTATTCAGTCATTAGTTTTAAAGATAAAGTGACAGAATTAGTTGTAACAGGCTTATTAAGATAAGCGATCTAAAGAATAAGTAATACTAGTTTAATATACTCAAGGCCGAACAGGTCAGGCTTAATTTATTAATTAAATTACAAAATACAGTGCACCTTACATAATTGTTGTATATTAGACAAAGTTAAAAACTGAGAGGGTATGCAAAGGCATAGATCTGAAACACGGAAAGAGTAGGTTTTAGTAAAGGTACTTCTATTACAGCACATAGATATTTAGGTTCATAGGTGTTTACTAGACTAACGACCACAAGGGCCTTTTTAAGCCTAGCCATGCATCCCTAATCTCTGACAAGTTCTGATACCCTTCATAAGTGTAAGCAGGGGCTTAGGAGAGGAAACATTTACAAGCTAGGGCCTGGGAGATGAACCATTTACAGTTTGCCTGTGTCCATTAGAGAAATAGGTGCCAAACCAAGGATGAATTTCCCGTTCCACTTCCAGTTGTCCAGGTTGCATGTAAATTGAGTTAGGAAGGAACTCTGCTTTACATGGATGGGGAGCCTGTTCCAGAGACGAGGTAATTGTCTGGGATACATACTTGTCTCTCGAGCAGGTCCTATTTATATCACAGGCAAGGTTTAAGTCTTTAGAATGAGTAATTCTGGTGCTGTTTGTTTTGTGGATATGCAGGCGGTCCATCAGAGTGGGGTCTGACAGCGCCCTGTATGTCAGACATAGATCTCCCCATAAAAAGGCTGTAGGAAACAGAATACAGGGATAGAGCCTTGAGGCAGTCTGCATAGGACATTTTATTTAACTCATTCACTCCATTGGAGTTCAGGAAGTTTGCACTGTAACTTCCAGTGGGCGGTGCCTAAGTCTTTTGTCAGAATCAAATTGTCCTCACATTTTAAACAAATGTTCATATCTGTGGAACCATAGGGATTATGAAAGAAATATGAATGGCAAACTCCTCAGCAGAAACTCCTTTTACAGTGGTAGTATTCTTTAGGTTCTAGGTCTTAAACCAAAGTTTATAAGTCACAGTAAACACTATTACATTTGTAATAATTTAGAAACAACTTACAATATCTCTGCACCCATTCAGGTTGCACTCATACTGTTAACGACATTTTATTCATCTAGCAGAGAGCTTTCATATGAGGCTAAGGAGTTCTGTCTTTACTCGGTTGCTGAGATATTTAGAAAAATATGAAAATCATATCTATATAAATTAATATCATAAAAACAGTTAATATCTACTTGTATTAGAGGTCAAATATTAATGTAGTTGAGTTTGCTATTGTGTAAGTTTTAAGATTAAATATTTTAAAACCTTGTACATAGCATGGCTTTGGAATTATTGATGGAAATATGAACAAGCAATATTTGATGCCTAGAAGTGTCAGTAGGAGTTAACTGCAGATGCACCTGGAGGCGTCACTCAGATGTAATGAGTTAAGTCCTGTATTTTTTTAGTGAGGAACCTCTGTGGAAATTCCAATTGTTAGATATGCCTAGTTACATACCAATCAAAGGGGGCATTGTACTCAATGACAGGTCTTACAGGATTTACAGGCTATTTAAAACACAAATTTAAAAGGCATACATCTATTACAACACATATAAATTGAAAAAGGTAAATAGGATTATTAGTAACAAATCTAGCTGAAGATTTATAGACACAAGTTAATACAATCTGTGGTAATTATCCGTCAAGGTACATATATTATAGGTGTGAAAAAGAGAGTTTTATCAGTTACAACACGTTAAAGAATTTCCCAGTTATAATTAATCATAAAATTAAGAGACTTCAATCTCAACAGACCATAAATGCTCAAGTGACACCTAGTGGTCAAAATTACAATTGTAAGTTTATTTACCAGATAAAGAAAATGTATGTTACATTAGGTTTTAGTAATCATTATAGTATACTTTGCAGAACATATTGATAGATTTGTAAAGTAATTAGAGAAGTAAATCCTATTTTAGTATTTCATATTTTAAAGTAAGTACAGACATAAGATACCTGGGTGTATTTATGCATCTTCATGAGAAGTTGTATAAGATATCATTTAAATGTACAAAAATACAGTATTCTGTTTGAATAAGTCTAGAAATGTAGCCATATTAATGCAGGCCTTCACAGTGTGTGTGCAGTTTCAGTGAATGCACTTTCAATCAATGAAAATAACCTTCAATCAAGAATACTGCTAAGAATAGAATGTGTAGTACGTTTGAGTACAAACACATTTTGTTTGAATGGTACAAGGCTTGGGAACCAAGGCTAAAGAGGTGTGTAGAGATTTGCAGGGTTTTGGTTATTATTTGAAAATACTTCAGACACAGTTTGTTTGGACTGGAATGCAAAAAGTTATTGCAGTACAGACACTTGAATATGAATACAGAAGTTGGGTCAAATATCCAACATTCCAGAATATTAATTATGTTATTCAGGAGGAAAGTGATATGAAGAATATTAATGCAGAAGCTAAGGACTATTTCAGTTTATCAGCACTGTTATCGGAGACACTATTCGAATATTGTTGTCAGCTACCTCCACTGTACATAATAAAGCATTCTTAAATGAACTACAGCATTTGCAGACTTTATTCTGAAAGGTACAAGAGGATTTGGCTCTTGAAGGAGAGACTGGCACCTGTTCAGCACAAGTTTGGATAATCAACAGATAAAGGCATTCTTTCCAATTTCTTCCAGTTGTTTCCAGTTCATACCAGTATCTTACAGTTATATCAGTTCTTACATTGAGAAAACAGACAGGAAGAAGCACAGTACTGAGCAGCTGTACACAAGTAAATATAAACTCAGCAGTTTGTAATCAAGCAATTGAAAGGAAACCATGTCTGATGCGCCAATGCAGTGCTACTCTGCTTAGGTACAATTTTTTTGATACCATGATTTTTTTTTAAGCTGAATATAAAATTAGCAGTGATCTCAGACCTATTGATGCATCTAATTTATACTGCAGCTTAGCCTTGGCCATAAATAACTTATTGGAACAATAATTCTAAGATTCATAAGTAACACTTTTAAAATCTGAAATTTATAATCAGGTAACCACTCCAACCTGACAACAAATGCCAAGTAAACACTGTCCAAAATAAAGGACAAAAGACTAAGAGGCAGTAATGTAATGGAATGAAAAGCTTTAATGAAAAGAAAGTTTTAAAAAACACTTTCTGGGGGATCATCAGAGTAATTAGACAGATGCACCACAATTTATACACACAACAGTAATTTAGCAGCAGCCAATCAAAAAACTTAAAACTATTTAAAATAATTAATAATGTGTATCCTAGTATGCTAGTATGAACAATTACAATATAAATAACTAAATGTAAGTGTTTTATAGGTTCATAGGTTCATACTAGGCTATCTGCCCTGGGGCAATTATAAGCCTAGCCCGATTTTGTTTGGCTTACGCCACTCCTTGATTTGAGTATACTGTGCCCTTCTTAAGGTTTAGTTTGCTGTGCCTCTGTCTAATAGTGACACGGAAGTAATCCCTGGGACAAACCTACGATCCCCCATCCACTCATCAAGATTCTTCTTGGAGATTCAGTGAGGTGCTCTGCCTAACATGAATTGGAATTCTGTTCCAGAGCGAAGGGAGCCTCTGGGTTATGAATCTGTCCCTCCAGCAAGTTCTATTTATTTTAGTGCTGAGGTTCAAGTCCCTCGAGCGTGTGGCTCTAAGGGATTTAGATTTACTGAGGTGGAGCATGTCCATTAATTCTGGATTGGACATAGCTTTATATGTCAGGCATAGATTGCCTCGAAGTAGGCGGTATGCAACTGAGTAGAGCTGGAGTTTTTTTTAACCGAGCAGCATATGGCATCTGTTTGAGTCCCTTGATCCTCTTGGTGAGGTACTTTTGTGGTCTTTCTAATTGCTGCAGGTGTCGGGTAAGGTACAGCCCAAAAGGGGCATTGTATTCTATGATGGGCCTGATGAGGGATGAATAAAGGGGCACGATTACCTCTTTTGATCTAGATGTGAATCCTTTCATGATGAGGTGGGCTATGTAAAAGGTCTTTCTAACCACTTTGACAATGTGGTTGTCAAAGGAGAGATTGCTATCAACTTGGGTCCCCAGATCCCGAATTACTTTCTCTGTACTTAATGGGTTACCGCCTATGTGGTAATTTCTGGGCACATTGTTTTTGCCAAAGGGTATGACTATACACTTTTTGGCATTTAGCTTTAGACCATGGCTCTGGCACCAGTTATCTGTCTCTGTGAGACCTTTTTGAAGGATGTTTGTGTCAGCTGGAGAGTTGATTATGGCACCTAGTTTGCAGTTGTCTGCGAACTTGGTGAGCCATAGTCCTCCCATGTTGGCCTGTACCTCGGAAAAGTATATACTGAACAAGAGTGGTCCCAGGACAGAACCCTGTGGGACACCACTTGTGACCGGTTTTGAGTCTGACATGGCTCCAGCAACTCTCACTCTGTGGGTTCTGTCTTTGAGCCAGTTTGCGAGCCATCTTGTGACATAGGGGTTTATATTTAAGCAGGATAGCTTATCTATGATGCCCGAGTGGGGTATTGTGTCAAATGCCTTTGCTAGGTCCAGATAGGCTGTGTGGACTACCTTCCCTTCATCTATGGCTTTGGTGACTGTTTCGAAGAAGTCAACCAGGTTCAAAAGGCAGGATCTGCCCTTGACGAAGCCGAACTGGGTAGGATCTAGTGTCTGTAGGTCCCCAATGTCTTTGTTTATGAGCTCCATGATGATCCTCTCCATAGCCTTGCAGACTAAGCTAGTCAGGCTTATGGGGCGATAGTTTCCAGGGTCCGTGGAGGCTCCACCTTTGTGGAGTGGGACCACTGTTGCTGTACGCCATTCTGTGGGCACATATCCTGTAGTGAGGCTGAGATTGTACAGCTGTTTTATTTGAGGGATTAGTTCTTCTTGGAGTTCATGTAGGATGCAACCCAGGACACCATCTGGTCCCATGGAAGCAGTGTTTTTTGCTTTGGAGAGGGCAGCCTTCACCTGAGCATCAGAGATATTTGGGAGGCAGCCCTCTGCCGGGATAGATACTTGCTCTTTTTTGGGGGGGGGGGTAGAAGTTTGCACTGAACCTGTCTGCCAGGATATTGGCGATGTCTGTGGGTTCAGTGTATTTTCTGTTTAGAATCAACTCAGAACAAGTCTGGGAGTTGCATCCCAGGTTCCTAACATAACTAAAAAATGCCTTATGATTGTCTTTAGTGTCCTGAGCAATTTTTATCTCGAAGCTGGCCTTGGAGGATTTTATGAGGGATCGTAATTTTTTGCTAGTACTGATCAGGGATGCCTTCCCTATTAGGGATTTTGCTCTATCATGTAGTATCTTCCTCCTTCTGTTGCACAGTTTATTTATGGCTGGGGTCCACCAGACTGGATGCCTGCCTTTGGATGTTTGGGTTTTGGCTTTGTTTGGGATAGCATGATCCATGCATTCCTGGAGATGTCCGTAGAATGCGTTTATATAGGATTCTGCAGTTTGGGCCGTAGTTTCCACTGGCCCTGGTGCCTTGAAGGATTCCACTTCGGTTTTGAGACGTGAGAAGTTCGCTTTTGAGAAGTTTTTCACTGTGGTTTTCTGGGCTGGGGGTGGGGTCGGGATGTGGACATCCAGTGAAATTAATTTATGGTCTGATCTTGCCAATGAGGGATATACTTCAGGTGTGGAGCATAGAGTCCCCATGTTGGTAATGATCAGGTCTAGTGTGTTATCCCCTCTTGTGGGAGTGGTGACTAGTTGTTCCATAGCATTTGAGTTTATAATTTCCAGGAACCTTTGGGCTAAGGTGCTGGGGCTTGAGTAGTGCTCCCAATCTATGTTTGGGTAGTTGAAGTCGCCCAATATAATGGTGTTCGGAGAGATCTTCATGTTCTCCAATGTTTTCAGGAAAGCCGAGTGGGATTCCTGACTTTGAGAGGGTGGTCTGTAGGATGCTATAAACTGAAAAGCAGTCTTGCCCACTGTTAGCTGCACATGGATGGTCTCTGATACTTCATGCAATGCCACTAAACTGGAGGTGTGGCTATCCTTGATAAATATAGACACTCCCCCTCCTTTTGTGGTTCGGTCCAGGTTTGGGGCTGAAAAGCATGATATGAGGTATAACCTGGTAGTGCTGGGGTGCTCTCTGGAGCCTTTAACCAGGTTTCTGTCACTGCACAGATATTGATGTTCTCCATACTGAGGAGAGCTTCGAGTGCGTGCATCTTGAGGTTAAGACTTCTGGCGTTTAGCAGCATTACCCTTAGTTTCTTGTTTCTTGTGCTGTCTATGGAGGTGGGTTTGACTTTTGAGCCTTGCCTAAAAAAGGCACTATGGGGGTGGCAAGAGCCTTTGCCAATATCCGAAAGCCCAGTGGTGACAGGTGCAAGCCGTCCCTAGCGAAGCAACGTGGCTTGACGAGCATGTCATCCCAGGCTGACAGACACTGGATCCCCTTAGAATGACACCAAAATTTTAGCCAATTGTTAAAATCGATCATTTTGTCTTTGTACTGTGGCATCATTCTAGGTGAGGGTAAGATTCTGCTCAAGGTCAGGGTCATACTGGCCTGGGCTACATGATCAGAGAGCTCCTCTATGTGTCTTCATGTAGTCCAGGGAGGTACGTCTCAGGTCATTCACACCAGCATGCACAATGACTGAGTCATATTTGTATTTGCTTTGGAGTGACCTGAGTGCTTGCGTTATGTGGCGGATCCTTGCGCCCGACAGGCAGCTCACTGTGACCTTCTCTTTATTCAGCCTGGTGAGCAGGACGTCAGTGTGTCTGACAATAGAGTCACCTATTACAAGAGTATCAGGTGTGTTATTCAGCCTTAAGGGCTGTGGCTGCTTGGCACACTGATTTTGTGGGCTGTGTGTTGTGCGTGTTTTGTTTTGGGGTAGCGTTTGCTTGGATGTCTGCTTTGGAGGTCTCTGCTGCTTAGGTAGATTTTTATTTAGAGCCTCCAAGTATGTTTTTGTGTATTTATGTGTTTGGTTCGCTGATGTGGTGGGACTATGTGATACTGGAATTGTGTTGTGTGAGGTTACCTTCTCCTCCTGACTGGTTTCACCAGTTTTGAGATGAGAGAGCTCAGCCTCCAGTTTGGCTATATGGTTGCATCTCTCACATATATTTGAACCTGTTTGGAGGAGGAGAGGGTTGTCCGTGTACATGAGACAGTTGTAACATTGCCTCAAAATTCCCAGATTCACCAGCTGGACTGGAGAGGAAACCATTGACTGACCTTTGGACATGCTAGAGCAATGTAGGGAAACGGAATTAAGATGGACCAATAGGGGACAAGGTAATCGTAGAGAGTATAAGAGTAAGTAGTGCTTATGGTTTAATAGTGCTAACTTGTAAGATTACTTATTTGGACCAGTGAAGGGCCTTAGAATGAGAATATGGTGTTTAAATTGAGAGATAGAGCAGTTCTAAGGGAAAAAGTGAAGAGCAGACTTTGTGGAGCCAGGAATAGTTTAAACCCAATTAGGCAATACACAAAGTTACATCAGATTCCATGTTTAATATTTAAATTAGTGTCACTTGTAATCTTAAAATACATATAAGTGAACAAAGGTCATTAAACCCTGGCTTTTCCATTGCATTCATCCTCAGCTGCCAGAGCATTTCTCTATATTCCAGCAAACTCTCACTATCACCTCCTCTGTCATTGTATTCAGTTTTGTCTGCAACAAAAGACAAGAACCTCTTGAAGTTGATACATCACTTACTATGTCTATATAAAGCATTACCAACTTTGTTTATTTTTGATGTCTCTGACATGTTCAGCAATTTGGTCTTTTAATCTCCTTAGAATTTTGCCAGCATAATCTGCTTAGTCATACATATAGCCAGATAAACAATAAATGTGATGTTGTACTATCTCACCTTCTTTCTGTACTGGTTGGGTTCGGAACCGATCCTCGGTTCTAACTCGGCCTTATACAAAAGCTCGAGGCTTTCTACTAGCTTGTGGCTGATGCCCTATCCCATGATGCTCTAGGAAACTCCCTAGATCTTGTTTGCTGCTAAAACAAGATCGAGTGCTTCATACTGGCTCTGGCTGAGTAAAATCTTTCTAATTGTTTATAGTGTATAATACTGCTATTTTTTCCCTTTTTTGCAGTTAGTAAGTTAGTTACCCATTTAGCAGTTTTTGTTCTGCTCGCTGTCTTTGTTTTGTGATTGTTGGCCGTTGTTTTTTCTCAAGTCCTTTCCTTCCCTATCCCGGCTTAAGTAATAGTGTGCATGTGTTTGTCCTTAAGCTAGCTCATTTAAGTTAGAGAGCTGCTTGGCCCATTTAAATTAGAGGGCTTTTCCCTTAGTGTGTGTTCTTAAAAAAAAAAAAAAAAAATATATATATATATATATACACACACACACACACACACACACACACACACACACACACATATATATATATATATATATATATATATATATATATATATATACACACACACACACACACACACACACACACCATGTGTTAATTATTTGTTATAGTAGCTGTAGTGTTGCTTTCTGCTGTGCCAGTTTTCTTTCCGCTAGCTTGTGTGTGCAGACAGTTAAGATGTTAAAACAGCCCAAAGATGTTAAAACCTCAGGGTTTAAGAGGTGTACAAAATGCAGTCAAAAAATGTCCATGACTGACGGTCATACTTTGTGCTTGTACTGCCTTGGAGCAGTACACCTTCAAGAATCCTGTGTCATTTGCCATTCTTTTAGCCATAGGGTTCTTCTTGAAAGGAAGAATAAGTTGATCCTTAGGGCGTTATTAAAAACTCCCTTTTCAGAAGGTTTAGGAGAAGGTCAGAGTCCTTCCAAATAGACCTCTTTCCCATCTGAAAGATCCAGTAAAAGATCTTTTTCTTCATCAGTTCAGTCTGAGCTGACTAAAAAGTTTTCAAAGACTTCTTCACTGGACCTGAAGCCTGTCGAGCCCAAAAAAACTTCCACCTCAGCTCCTTCAGTGTCAGAATCATTGGTGCTTCAAGTTTGGAGCCGGTCCTCCAACATTGGAGATCTCCAATTCTACAAGCTTCCAGATCTCCTGCTCCCTCCACTCGATCCTCCAGGAGCCTTTCACATGATGTGGATCGTGTGGTGTGGAGGCTTTTGAGGACACCAGCACTTGTAAAACTTTTGTCAGTTCTCATCCAGAGGGTTTCAGAACTGACCCAGTCTACCCTGCCACCTTCCATTTCTTATCTGATCTGGGACTTCGGAGCTGAAATGTCTGGAACTGGTTGTAGTGGAGCCATCGGAACAGAGACCTTTTCCAGGATCTTTGGTTTCGACTACTGCTCTGCATCCTCAGTTCCTTCTGAATTTGATTTGAGGAGTCTAGGAACAGATGCTCTCCGGTCAGGTCTGGGGAGGACAGTCTTATTAGACAATTGTCAGATCTGAACTTGTTACTCGGGGCTTCAGCTTGGGTGAGCTCAGCTCCTACATTGGCTTCAGAGCCAACTCCCTTGGTTCCAGGGATGTCTTCTGGTTCTTCAAAATGGGAGCTCCCTTGGATCAGGGGTGGGGGACTTTCGAGGTGATGAGAAGAGACAGCTCCACTCCAAAGGCCCCAGTGTCTGTCTTGTCACCACTGCATCCTCAGGCATGCAGAGACCCTAGGCCTCAAAATGCTCTACTGGGTGAAACCCTCTCATCCAAAATCTATCCAGAATACCCTTCTGAAGAGGTCCCTCATAAGAGATTATGTAAGAGGAAGCATTTAGACACCCTGGAGGAGTCAGCCACTTCTGGCACAGACCTTGAGTCAAAAGGGTCCCCACGGTCACCTTCTGAGTGTGTCTTTTTTGCAGACATCCTAGAAATACTTAAGCAGAGAGGTGGTTGAAAGTTCATCAGCCCTTCTGAGGAGGAGTCTGTGTACCTGACGGCTTTTGGATCTCGCCCTTCCACCACTTGTGTGTCTCTGTTTTTTGACTAACTGATGGACCTAGTTTGTCAAAAGGCATAGGAGTCTCCAGACACAGTGGAACCTGTTCCCCAGAGGCCATATAAGTTTATAACATCCCCTGCTGAAAAAAAACTTCCTTACAAAGGGTGTCCCAGTAGATTCTATGGTGCTGGCGGTGGCCACTAAAAAGGAACTGTCAGAGATGTCCTCGTCTGTCCATCCACCAAACAAAGAATCTTGTATGATGGACAGATACGGAAAGCACACCTTTTCTTTAATGACCTTTGCACTCAGATTGCTGAATTATCTCATCCATTTTATTAAACTTCAGAGAGATCTTCTGAAGGTGCTAGGAGATTCTCTCCAGGGTTCAGTAGCCGAAGGAGTAGCAGAAAAAGTTTCCTCTCGGTTCTCCATCTTGAATTCAGTGGTAAACTACTCCATGAGACTCATTTTTTTTTGCAGCTGATGGAGCGAGTAGGGCAGTGGGTTTAGGAATTTCTCTATGGAGGCATTCCTGGATGCACCTGTGTGACTTTGCAGAGCCCTTCAAATCTTCATTTGTTAATGCCCCCTTTGATGGCTCATCCTTGTTCGGGCCTAAAGTCAAAGACACACTAACCAGGTGTGAACAAGAAGGAAAAACTCTTCCATAGGAGTCTGTTTTTCCCTACCTTCTAGACCTTATCCAAAAGGTCAAAAGGGAGGAAAAATGTGGTTCCAAAAATCCAAGAGAACTTTCCAGGACACACATGGTGATTCTTACCCCAGGGGCAGAGGCGGAAGCAGTAATGGAAGACTATGACCATGTGGCAGAGGGGGTCCTCAAAATCAGTGCAACAGGGAATCTTTCCTTGGTAAACCCTTCCAGCGTTCCTGAAAGGAGGCCTGTCTGTCCATCTCTGGAGGCAGTCAGGGGTCGATTATTTTTGTACGCAGAAACCTGGCTAAAATACCAAAAGACAAGTGGGTACAAAGCATCATATCCAGAGGTTACTCCATACCTTTTTCCTTCCCCGTCCCAAATATAAAAAAACATCCTGGATGTTCCACCTAGTCAAAGGGAACAAGTGACTCTAGAAATACAAAAGTTGTAAGAAAAGAGTAATCCCGACAGTCCCTGCAGACCAAATAGGATCCAGAACGTACTCAAGGTTCTTTTTAGTTCCAAACAAAACAGGAGACTGGAGACCCATCCTGGATCTCAGCAAATTAAACAAGTCTGTCAGAAAATCAAAGTTCTGGATGGTAGCACTGCAGTTAATACTCCTTTTTCTGGGAAAAGACAACTGGATGTGCTCTGTAGACTTCCAAGATGTATACTGCCACATAAGAATGGACAGGTGATCCAGGAGTCATTTGTGCTTTTGGCTGGGAGCCAGCAACTACCAATTTCAAGCTCTGCCCTTTGGTCTCACTACAGCCCCCAGAGTGTTCACCAGGTGTATGGCAGTAGTCACGGCTCACTTGAGACACCAAGGATTCAGAGTGTTTCTGTACTTAGATGATTGGCTCCTAACTGCTTCCACTGAGCATTTACTAAAAAAAGAGACACCACACTAAAGCTCTGCTCTCATCTAGGGATCACAATAAATTATGAAAAATTTGCCTTCTTGCCATCTCAATGTATCATTTTTTCTAGGAGCAGACTTAAATACTACAAAAAATTATTACAAAGCTTCCCCCAGAAAGAGTACAAGTCCTTTGGCATCAGGTCATAAACCTACTTTTGAAGAGGAAGGTTCATGCAAAAACAGTCTTGAAAGTATTAGGGACCATGGCAGCAGCGTTAAACTTGATTCCATTTGTGCGGCTCCATATGAGGATTCTACAGTGGCTGCTGTTCACTTAGTGGTCCATGCAGTACTTACCCATATCCCACCAAATTATGATAGCAGAATCTTGCAGGAAAGACCTTCGTTGGTGGCTTCACTTCACCCAGGTGACTTTAGGACCTACTCATGTCCCACCAAATTATGACAACAGAATCTTGCAAGAAAGACCTTCGTTGGTGGTTTCACTTCACCCAGGTGACTTTAGGTTGACCCTTTGTTCTCCCAAAGCCTTTAGCCACAGTGACCAGGGATGCTTCCCAGATGGTGTGGGGGGGCATTATTGGGGAAGGACAGTCCAAGGCACCTGGCAGGATCACGAGGCCCATTTGCACATTAGTGTCCAAGAGATGAGAGCGGTGCTTTTAGCATTGCAAGTGTTCCAATACTCTCTTCCATTAGGAACTATTACAGTACAAACAGACATGTTGGTCATGTGGTACATAAACAAACAAGGAGGAACCAGATCTTACCCCCTTTGTCAGGAGGGCCTGAGAATATGGCAGGGGGTGACATCCTCCCAGTGCTTTCTAATAGCAATGCACATTCCGGGGAAATCCAACATGATAGCAGACAAACTCAGCAGGGCGATTCTGATGCCTCAGGAATGGTCCCTAAAATAGGAGATAGCGGAAATGATTTTCCACAAATGGGGCCAGCCTTGCTGTGATCTTTTTGCCACATCCATGAATGCCAAATGCAGCAGCTATCTTGCTTTAATTCCCCCCCCCTGGGGGAGTCACCAAGGGATGCTGTTATACACAATTGGCCCCTGGGTCTCCTCTATGCCTTTCCTCCCTTCCCATTGATACCCAAAGTTCTTCAGAAAGTCAGAGACTTGGGAAGGACCTTGATACTTATTACCCCTTACTGGCCTCATCAAATCTGGTTCCCCTTCCTTTGGCCTCATCTCCAGGAGGAGCTGTGGATTCTGGACCCAGTTCCAGACCTTCTGACTCGTGTGTCAGGGATGGTCTACCCATCCCTTCAAACCCTCAAGTTGGTAGCTGGACTACTCCAATTCCAAACATAGCCAGGCTATCTGACCTTTCCCCTTAAGTGAAACATATCTTGATTTTGTTTCATAAGGCTTCAGTGAGAAAATTGTATATCAGCAGATGGAAGAGATTTTCGTTTTGGGCCTTAAATAATCATATTGACCCTTTCTCTGCTCCTATATCTTCCATACTAGAGTTCATGGCAAAGCTGTTTCATGGGGGTGCAGCTACAGCTACTATCTGAATTCAATTAGCAACAATATCAAACTTCTATATAGGTGAATCAGGGCCAAACGTGATATCCCACAGACTTTGCAAAGCATTCCTGAAGGGTACTGTTTTAAGACCTCCTGTCAAAGCACCCCTAACTCCATGGGACCTGAATTTTGTCTCATCTCGCTTGATTCTTCCCCCCTTTTGAACTTGCATCATCCCATGATCTGAAATTTTTAACATGGAAGACAATTCTCTTAATAGCTATCACTTCAGCTAGGAGAGTTTCGGAGTTACAAGCATTGACTGTAACCCCCCCCCCCCCATATGCTGTTCCATAAAGACAGAGCATCCTTTCTACAAAAAGTATATTCAGAATCTAACTTAAACCAATCCATAGACTTACCAGTTTTCTTTACCAACTATGGCAGTAAGGCAGAATATATGCTATATCAACTAGATGTACATAGACAATTACATTTCTACTTGCATAGAATGCAGGACTTTAGAAAGACTGACCGATTGCTTGTGTCCTTCTCAGAATTCAGGAAAGATGCTCCAGTTATTAAGGTCACACTTTCCAGATGGCTATCAGATTGTATTACTTTTACCTACAAATTACAGAACAAAAAACTTCACGACAAAGTAAAAGGTCATTTTACAAGAGCTATAGCAACCTCTTCCAACTTTCTGGTGAAACTGCCAATTGATACCATTTGTGCTGTGCAACATGGGCAAGGCCTCATACTTTTATTACTCATTACAAAGTTGATTTGTCCAGTGACAGGGCCTCTTTTGGGTCCACTGTTCTGAAGAATATTCTCCCTTGAACCACCCAAGAAAGATGGTGCTAGGGACGCTGTCCCAACCAGTACAGAATAAAGGTGAAATAGGACAACACATAAAGAAGTTATGTACTCACCATAGCATTCCATGTGTGTTGTCCATCTTGCCTTCATTCTTACATCCCACCATCCTTCCCCCAGCCGTTAGCTCCTGGAGGACCGAGCGGATTCATCTGGTGACTAATGTTCTCTGACCCTCTTCATAGCTTTTAAGGTAGTAAGTAGTTTGTAAGTACCTGTTATTATACCAGCAAACAAGATCTGGGGAGTTTCCTAGAGCATCATGGGATAGGGTATCATCCATGAGCTAGTAGAAAGCCTGGAGATTTTGTATAAGGCTGAGTCAGAACAGAGGATTGGTTCTGAACCCAACCAGTACAGAATGAAGGCAAGATGGACAGCACACATGGAATGTTATAGTGAGTACATAACTTCTTTTTTTCATGTTACAGCTACAGCACCCTATGCATCTAATTGTACGGTCATATTTCTTAACTCTAACATAAGGTCTGTGACAATGTGAGGTATTGCCAGCTATGCCAGGAAAAATAGGGCAGTGAATGTGTAACATATGCCAGCATAGCTAGCTGGAATTTTGTAAAGAATTATATGTCATTTGCATATCAAACTGATTTGTACAGATGTTTGTGTTAAAAAATGTATTTGTAAAGCTTGTGTTAAAAATGTACCAGCAATGTGCCCTGCTGGACAGAAAAAGAAATATATATGTATTCTTGTAACTGTTTAAATGTATATGTTTTAACAGGTGATACTGGAAGAGAAGAGGTTAATCTGAATCCACCTAACTTTGAAAATTTCTTAGGCAGCTGATGGTACGAGCCGGGCAGCGGGTTCAGGAATAGCTCTTCAGAGACATTCCTATATGCTGTTATGCTCCTTTGTGGAAGCCTTCAAGACTTCCTTTATTAATACCACGCTTGATGGCGCATCCCTTTTCGGGCCTAAAGTCAAGGAGACCCTCACTAGATGTGAACAAGACAGAAAGACTCTGTCTGCCGTAGGAGTCCATTTTTCCACCCCTACTAGACCTTATCTCCAAAGGGCAAAAGGAAGGTAAAATGTGGTTTCCCAAGTCCTAAGGAGCCTTTCAGAACATACACAGTGAACCCATTCAGGGGCAGAGGAGGAGGGAACAATGGAAGACGCCACCCAGGTGGCAGGGGGGTCCGCAAAACCAGGGCAACAGGGATCAGTTCTTTGGGAAGCCCTGCCAGCGCTCCTGACAGGGGGCCCACCTGCCCTGCTCTGGAGGTAGTCAGGGGTCACTTGTCTTTGTACCCAGACACCAGGCTAAAAATTACAAAAGACTCTTGGGTACAAAGCATTATATCCAGAGGATATTTAATTCCTTTCACAGAACCACTCTCTGCATGAAAGAACATTCCAGACATTCCACCCAGTCTCAGGGATCAAGCAACCATAGAAATTCAAAGGTTGCTAGAAAAAAGAGCCATCCAACCAGTCCCAGCAGACCAGATAGGATCCAGAACCTACTCAAGATTCTTTTTAGTTCCAAAGAAAACGGGGGACTGGAGGCCTATCTTAGTCCTCAGCAAACTCAACATTTTTATAAAGAAAGAGAAGTTCCGGATGGTCATGCTTCAGTCGATACTTCTGTTTCTATGAATGGACAACTGGATGTGCTCTATAGATCTCAAGGATGGGTACTATCATATCAAAATGGCCAGACCATCTAGAGATCACCTGCATTTCTGGCTGGGAGCCAGTCATTATCAGCTCAGAGCACTGCCCTTTGGTCTCACAACAGCCCCCAGAGTGTTTACCAAATGCATGGCAGTGGTTATGGCTCACCTGAGACGTCTAGGATTCTGAGTGTTTCCGTACCTGGATGACTGACTCCTTACCACCACCACCAGGCATCAACTACTTCAGTCCAGGGACCTCACTCTAAAACTGTGTTCCCAGTTAGGAATTACTATAAATTTAAACAAGTCTGCATTGTCACCATAGCAGCATATTTCCTTTATAGGAGCAGATTTAGACACCACCACCACCATGGTAAAACCACCTTTGGAAAGAATAGTCACGCTTGGGCAACAGGCATCAAACATTATGGCACAAAACGAAGTATCAGCCTCTCAAGTTTTAAAACTGCTAGGTACTATGGCAGCAACTCCCATAGCAGTTCCTCCAGGGCGCATGCACATGAGAATACTTCAGTGGTTACTTTTCTCCCAATGGTCTTGCCAGCAACTTCCGATGTCATTCGTGATAGTCATTACAGATTCATGAAAAAGGATCTACAATGGTGGTTGATCAGCCACCATGTCACAGTAGGTCATCCATTTGTTCTTCCCCTGCCATCAGCCACGGTAACCACAGATGCTTCTCTGATAGGGTGGGGGGCTTTTTCAGGGAAGAACAGACCAAGGCACCTGGTCAGAGACAGTCACAATTGCACATCAATGTTCTGGAGATGAGAGCAGTACTTTTGGCATTGCAGTACTTCCAGGACTCTCTTCCTATGGGAACGATTGCAATTCAGACCAACAACATGTCAGTAGTTTGGTATATCAACAAACAAGGGGGAACTAAGTCTTATCCCCTATGTTGAGAGGCCCTAAGAGTCTGGCAGTGGGCTGTATCCACTGGGCTTCTGATAGTGACACCCATCCCGGGGAAATCCACCTTGATCGCGGACAAACTAAGCAGAGCTATTCTGATACTGCACGAGTGGTCCCTCAAGAATGAGGTAGCGGAAAGGATTTTCCACAGATGGGGCAAGCCTTGCAGTGACCTGTTTGCATCTCCCATGAATGCCAAATGCAGAAGCTACTTCACCCTGAATACCCCACCAGGGGAAAACCCAAGGGACTCTCTTGTCCACGTTTGGCCCCTGGGACTTCTTTATGCATTTCCACCCATTCCTCTAATTCCAAAATTTCTGCAGAAAGCCAAAGCCTTCAGAAGGACTGTAATTCTGATAGCCCTTATTGGCCTCGACAGATCTGGTTCTCTTTCCTTCGACTGTATCATTTGGAGGAACCTTGGATTCTGGACCCAGTTCCAGATCTGCTGACATATTTGTCAGGGGCTCTCCATCCTTCATTTCACTCCCTCAAATTGACAGCTTGGCTGCTTCGATTTCCAACATAGCCAGGTCCCACAGCCTTTCCTTGAAAATACAGCATATCCTTGTATCATCCCACAAGGCCTCAACCAGAAAGTTATATGTTAGCAAGTGGAAGAGATTCACTTTGTGGGCTTCTCAAACTAATATTGATCCATATATTGCCCCAATTGCTAGCATATTAGAGTTCTTGACTAAACTTTTTAATGAAGGTGCTGCGGCAGCTACCATACGTGTTCAATTGGCTGCAATTTTTAATTTTTACCTTGAATCGGAAGGCTAAATTATTATGTCTCACAGGTTATGTAGAGCCTTTTTAAAAGAAACCATACATCTTAGACAACCAGTTAACCTTTCACTCCCTCGAACCTAAATTTTGTTCCAGCTAGGATTTGTCTTCCTCCATTTGAGCCCACATCTTACTGCCAACTAACATTTCTGTCTTGGAAAACCATTTTCTTGGTGGCCATTACATCAGCACACAGGGTGTCTGAACTACAGGCTTTATCTATTAAACCCCCATACTTGATTTTTCACCCTGACAGAGTATCACTCCAGAATAATCCATCCTTCCTTCCAAAGGTATGTTCAGAGGCTAATTTAAATCAAACAATTGAACTTCCAACTTTCTTCAGTAACCACTCCAACAAATTGGAGTATATGTTGCATAAACTTGATGTACACAGACAACTCAGATTTTATTTAGATAGAACCAAAGAATTTAGAAAATCAGAACAACTTTTTGTCTCATTAAGATACCAAGAAAGGGCAACCTGTGTCAAGTCACTCTTTCCAAATGGTTAACAGATTGTATAAAATTCATATATTTTTCAGTGAATCAGCCGCTAGAACATAAAGTGAAGGCACACTCCACAAGGGCTGTTTCTACTTCAGCTTACATGGCTAGACTGCCGTTAGACACAATATGTGCAGCTGCCACTTAGTGAAAACCGCATACCTTCATTATGCATTACAAAGTAGATAAGGCCTCCAGGGACAGGGCTTCCTTTGGTTCCACTGTTCTCAGGAATATACTCCTGTGAGCCACCCAGGATAAATGGTGCTTGGAACGTTACCCATTTGTAAGAATGAACGGCGAGAATGAACAACTTCACATAAAGAAGTTATGTACTCACCATAACATTCCATGTGAGTTGCTCATCTTGCCTTACATTCCCTCCTGCCTACCCCCTCCAGGCTTCTCAAAGAGCGAGTAAGAGATTTGAGGTCTGGTGGGTCTTTGTGTAGGATTTCTTATTCCGGCTGGAGTTGCACTCATGTTACTTATGTTGTATATATTGGAATCAGCAAACTAGATCTGAGGTGAGGCAGAGAGCATCATGGGATAGGAACTTGGCCTCGAGATACTTGAAAACCTCAAACTTGTGAAAGTGGCTGATTCGGAGCAGAGGGATGGGCTCCAAAGCAATTTGTAAGAATGAAGGCGAGATGAACAACTCATGTGGAATGTTATGGTGAGTACATAACTTTGTTTTTCTTCTTAAAACAGCTTTGTAATTGACTCCACTGTTTAACCCAGGTACTTTACAGGCATTTAACAAAATTTGCCATTTTAACTCCCTGTAACCAAGTTCCCATTCTCTATCACCATTGAAATATCTGGGAACGTGATCAGTTACTGCAAAATATTTTTTTTTTTTTACTCTCAGCATGCCAGGGTTGTTCTTCTTTTGGCTTTTCCTGGTTAGGGGCCGCCACAGCAGAACTCTGGTCTGCTAATATGCCAGGATATGTTTAAATAACGCATTGTCTAAATTTCTCTTTTTGATGGCATAATAATGCTCATAAATCCTATTTCTTAACTGTCTTTTAGTCTTGCCAATATAAAAAGAGGAACAGATGAGCATTTAGCCATATATACCACATAAGTGGAACCATGTGTGAAAACACCAGGAACCTCCCAAATCTTATCATGAGTTGTTACTTCAAAAAGGGCCCCTCTGCAATGTACCTACAGTAATTGCAACTCTTACATTTAAAAGTACCTCTTTGTGATACTACTTTTTTGTAATGACCACCTTCTAACAATTCTTTAAAATTTTTTGTCCTTTTATTAATAAAGGAGGGTGCATCACCTACCACTGTTTTGACCTCACTATTGGATTCTAAAATCCTCCAATTGTTGGCTACAATATTTTTAATGGCTTTACTGTCTATGGTGAATGTTAAGGGCATGGACACAGCCCAATCTTTATTCTCTTTACCCTTACCCTCGTTGTTTTCAATAATTACATTTGTTGCCAATATATCGTCAACAATTTTAGATGAATATCCCCTATTTTTGAACCTGAGATGCAGCTCATTCACAAGGGTGTCTAACCTCATGACATCACTTGTTAATCCTGTCAACCTAACTAACTGGCCTTTTGCTATATTGTGTTTTACATAGGTCGGATGCATGCTGGAATAAGGTAGTGAGCTATTGCTTGCTACATTCTTATAACTAATAACCAAACCTAATTTGCCCATCTCTGTTTCCTTGAAGACCTCCAAATCCAAAAGAAAACAAGTAAAAGTGTTATTTTGCAGTAATTGATCATGTTCCCAGTGATTTCAATGGGGATAGAGAAGGGGAACTTTATTACAGGGAGTTAAAAGGGCAAATTTTGTTAAATGCCTGTAAAGTACCTGGGTTAAACAGTGGAGCCAATTACAAAGCTGTTTTAAGAAGAAAAGCTTATTATGATAAATGTAAATGACTGTTTTTAGTATTTTATTTTATTTTTTCTAGGATGTTTAGAAGTGTTTATAATAAATAGGAAGTGTTTTTTCAGAGGGCAATTGAAGTTTGTTGCTGATTGATGTGATAGTTTTTGAATTAAGTATTTAATGATAGCATGTAATTAAAGTGTTTGTTCTGAAGAAGGCCATTGTTTTTGTTCGAAAGTGCTAAACCTGTGGTATTAAACTCATTGAGGAGACTTCCAGTGGCATCGCTTGTTATTACTGTGCTATTTTAGTTTGTTCATTACACAGTTTTAAAGCATTGTATTTAGTTTTGTTATTTAATAACAGTTTAAGACATATCATGGGCAAGCTTGGGACATAATAATCTAATAAAATATCTGAATTTACAAAAATTGTGTCCTAGAATTTAAATCGAGTTAGAGAGAGATGCTGTCATTAATGCCAGGAGATTTTGGGGCGTTAAGTTTAATCTGCCAAAAAACGTCTCTCTCCTCCAATTTATTCTTAAGATCACCTCCTCTGAGGTTTGCTTTGACTTGCTACAAAATAACAAATAAAAAACTTTTAAAATCTAGACAATTAAAAGTATGTCTATACAAAGCGTTATGAACATTCTGCTTAGAAATCTGATAATAGTATTCGTAAATTCTTCTCCTGAGGCATCTCTGTTTTTACCACATAAAATGCAGGACAAATTGAGCATGCTGCTAGGTATACCACATTTTTAGCATATATGTATAATAGTGCTAAAGAAAGGAATGTTATTCATGTCAACTGTGTGGTATATTTCCACTTTTACCACCCAGGAAAACAAACATAGGACTTTGTCATACTAATTAATGAGAGTGATCTCTTCTCAGGTATGAAAGTTCCATATGCACCATAATGGTACAGATGGATGAGTCAATCCATCCTCATTAACATACCTGCCTCCTTTTACCTATTTCTGGTAGTTGTTGTCTGGGGAGTGGTATTGGTTATTGCTTTTTGGTTATATGGTTTTGTTTCTGTGCATCTGATATCTATACAGGAAGACAGAGCACAGTGCATTATGGATAAGAAGATTACCAACTCATCTAGAGCTGTCATTACGATAAGAATATAATTTTCATTTTGGAGCAGAAAGTGTTGTTCATCAGTCATAAAAGGCATGTTAGTAACATTTCAAATCCTAATAAAGCACATTTAATGGTTTATCTTCTTCTTCTTCTTCTTTCGGCTTTTCCCAGTTAGGAGTCGCCACAGCGGATCACCTGTCCGCTCATGATTGGCAGTGGAGTTTTACGGTGTCGAGTTGCCAGCCCAGTGCCCAACCTTCCACAGAAGGCACACACATGCACACACTCACCCCTAGGGCCAGTTTAGAGTATCCAATCCACCTAGAGCATGCCTTTGAGATGTGGGAGGAAACCGGAGCACTTGGAGGAAACCCATGTGACCACAGGGAGGACATACAGACTCCACACAGAAGGCACCCCAGCCAAGGATCGAACCAGAGAACCTCTTGCTGTGAGGCGACAATGCTAACCGCTACACCACGGTGGCTGCCCCATTTAATGGTTTATATCATCAGCAAATGCAGTTACTCATAAGAGGCTAACTAGAATACTAATAATTCCCTATTTGAGTACAATATGTGTTCATATACTGGTTTCACAGTTACCAGAGGTATAAAAACTAAAGGATAAAAGAGGTTGGAGTTGACAGCACATTGAAGTCTGCTTAAGAGAAGCATTAAAGATTGAAAACAATCTCTGTTGGTAACAATAGTTATACTGGAAGATATCTTAGATTATATATCCATAACAATTCCACACAAAAACGTACTACTAGGTGATGTGAACGTCAGTTGGTTGGACATAAACTCTTACTCCCCTACATTTAGCATGAACTTATATGGTTTCATGCCACTAATTAATAGCCTCACACATTTATACCAAGACATCAAATTCCCTATTAGAATGGATCCTAGTATCAGACCCTAGTAAATACACCACCACAGGTACAATGCCTGACTGTCTTAGTGATCCTCTCCTAATCTGTACAACCAGATAGCTCACACATCATGTTTATGAAATAACACACAACCTCCAGCTTTAACACAGAAATATTCATTACTATCCTATCATCTATTAAATGGAACTTCCTAAAAGTTCTTCCCTTAGATGATGCTGTAAATTAATTCAATAAAACTTCCCTGAATATCCTAAATAGCCTTGCACCTCCTAGAAGGAAGAGACTAAAAACAAATAATGCATTTTGTCTATCCAAAAAGGATAGAATACTAATGCTAAGACTAGCAAAAAAATAAAACACCACAATATCTTGAAGATGTGATAATGCTTCACAATCATATGAATAAGCAAATAAATGAAGACAAAAAGACTACCATAATAACTTTCAGAATAATAGTAAACACAAGCCCAAAACTTTCTGGACAGCTATTAAAGAAATCTTTTTTTCCTGGCCAAAAATCCAACCCTAGCCCCTTTTCCAATAACTCACCTCTGAAAACCACAATAAAATTCAACTCTTATTTCACAGATAGTATAGCATATCTAACCAAGGATTTCCCAACATGTAATCCTTCCCTTAACCAGAAGCCACATATCACTACATCTGCTTTCACCTTCAAACCTGTGCCTACATCCTATATAAAACTACTCTTAAACCATGCTCTACTTCAGCTGAAGACCTTTCAAGCGAGTACCTTAAAATATCAGCCAATGGCTGTCTATCATGTTTCAATCCTTATAAATAGGTCAGTCCATGAATCCCATGTTCCCTTTCTGTCTAGAAAAAAAATCACAGATTATTCCTCTGCAGAAAGGAGAAATTTCAACTGATGTTATTAACTTTACAACTATAGCAATCTTCTCCCCCATCTCCAAAATATTTGAAAGATGTTTTCAGTAACAATTAATAAACTATCTTTTGCAGGTAGAACTCCTATCTTCCACAAAACATGCCTTCTGTTTTTCCCATAGTACTAACACTTCACTTTCAGCGTATATAGATGCTGTCAGTAAAGCTAGAGATTACAGCAAACTAGTCTTCTCTTTATTTCTAGAATTGTCTAAAGCATTTGACACAGTTTGTCACAGCAAACTTCTTTCAAATGACCTCATTAGGTCTCTGTCAGCCCAACCTTCTATGATTCAAATGCTACCTATCCAGTAGGTATCAGTCAATAAAATGCCACTCCACCCTCTCTCCATACCTCCCAGTCATCACTGGTGTACCACAAATCTTTATCCTTGGTCCCCTCCTCTTTAACATTCTCAAACAACCTCCAAAATCAACACACCAGGCCTCCCTAATATAGTATGCAGCTGACTCCACACTCATTTGCACATCTAAAAATGTAGCACACCTTCAAAAAATTACTCTGGAAGCTTTAACAGCCACTGAAACATGGCTTTGTAACTCACAACTTATGTTCAATCCTAAAAAAAACAAACTACTACTCATCAAAAACTATCGGTGCTTTATAGGCCAAAAACTTTCTCACAGATGCAACTAAAGCTACATTTGGCACTACTTATTTCCTCCCCACACTTCTTTATTGTGCTCCGATCCTTACTTACCTTCAGTCTTCACAAAAATTGAACATGAGCAATGCTATAACAAAGCTGCTAAATTTGCAGCAAATACCCCATTCAGAACCCACCATGGTATAGCACTAAAAAGCCTAAATTGGTTAGAACTATCCAATCAACTAACAAAATCACAACTTCTTACCACGTGTAAAATTATCCAGCATACATATACTTGTCCAGCACTAAATAACATTCTACACAGCTATGTTCCAAGTCGGTCATTATGATCCAGTGACCAAAAACACCTGTCTGTCCAGAAACCTATGAAATCTGCTGGAGATTGTCTTTATTTGCAACATGTTGCTAAGGCCTGGAACTCTTCTCCTGTATCCGTCAGGTCAGTACCCTCTCTCTAATCCTTCAAAACCATTCTGAAACACTTCCTAGCCAAAAGCTGGCTTTGTTCTTGCTCAACACCAGGATAAACTATATCCCTAAATGTGAACAAGTACCTATTTATAGCTTGCACTTCCTTACTCTCAGTTCTTCACACACTTCTTTACTTCTATCAAGGTCTCTCTCCTGACTTTCACTCTAGATATACCATAAGCCTGCTTTTCTCTCACTTTATATTTCAATTCCTGTTTGAATTATACTAACTTACCCTTAATTTCTCTATAAACTGGCTAAAATTTCTCTAAGTATTAAATTGTTTTCATATAATTTGTAAATTTATTATGTCTAATTTAGTATAATTTTTTAAAATTGTATCTGTTTTTTTTTATTATTTTTTTAAGATTGTAAAATTATTGTTCTTAATTTGTTTTGTAGTACTTTGGAGCTTTTCTTTCTAGGTGCCTGCTGAAAATAGGCTCCTTTCCAGGTAATTGCCTTTCAATAAATAAAATAATAAATAAATACTAATTTCATGAACTCCAATCATACTCTGACTTAGGAATGGGGTCCACTCCCGCAGTGGTATTAGGCACCCAAAATACTTGGAGAAATCAAACTGAGAAAACTTTATAAGATATACTGAGGTCTGGAAGAGGGATGGGGATAATAGTTGTATGGATCTTGGAAGTATTTTCCACTTCTATTTGTATTCTCATCTGTAGCATAATGGATACTAACTTTGATATCTCCATATGTATTAGTTTCCATTGATTTGTCTTTCTTTGCAGTCATTCAGCAATCTTTACCTTATATAACATCTTAAAATTGTGTAGCCTTTTTAGATAATTTTCTATTGTACATTTAAAAATATAAACTATTGTCATAAGTTCATTAAATTCTGGGGTAACATTTGTTTCAAGTTCAGTTCTTGAATTTTTTTTTTATTTTCCCATATATTTGGAAAATATTTCCTTGGCTTCTGTAAGAACGAGTGACATCTTATCTCCTTCAGTGGATTTATTATTGTCCATAGCTGCTGTTTGTAACTTCCTAATAGATCCACTGACATGTATTACTGCTCTCCTAGCACTTCATGTATATAAGTTCACTTATTGTGTTTTAGCTGTACATGCTGCTGTTGTACTTAATTTGCCCATTGTGGAAGCATTTTCATCTGTGTTAAATAACACTTTACAGTTATGTGGTATCATTTAATTGTACGTTTGAAAAGAATGTTTTATATCAGTTTATAGCAGCCAGTGATAAATCAGTTCCACTGTCTAATTTCAGTCCTACTACTTCTGAAATGACCCATATAATTGCCTTTGTCTCACGGAGTTCAACAATAAGAATATGAAGCCTTAGTGTTAATTTTCTGTACTCATGCAACTCATGCAATGTGTCTGAGCCTTCTTCAGTTTCGGTAGCCAGTATTTTTTTTGCACAAATTGCGATTCATGCTTGTTGTTTTATACTCCATATTTACCATTAATTTTCTTCTTATTACTTTTCAATTTGTCCATTCGCTAAATGTCATCCATTTTGCAGCACTTTCTGTACTCTGTTTATTTAAACCACCACATATTAGTTGCTACACCTAAATGATTTTTAGGTAATATAATAAGACAAACTATTCATGATCTGAGATGTAATTGATTGTCTGTACACTGATATGTAAAGCTTGTTCAAGCGTGACCTGTTTTGTGTACTTTTCCATCATATGCAAAACCTTTTGTCTATGAGTCCATTCACCGACAAGTGACAGAGCTGGTACAGATGATCAAAAATCAGCTGATTGAAATGTACTGTCTTTGTTACTACAATATAACGGTATAGTGGGGATTGGGGAATATGCCCTTTACCCACTATATTGCGATTCCCAATTTGATGCATATAATTAGCAGAAGATGTAAGGTGCAATTATGTGGTTTTCTTTTTTTTTTTGTATCCTTTGTGGATCAGTGTTAAGTCTTTTAATATTTAGGTGTCAGTCATTGTTTGAGTTGCTTTTGCAATGGAAAGTTTTGCTTTCCTTAATAGATCTGTAAGTCATTTTCAAAACTTGTAGTTGTTAATCTGCAGAGCTTTACCATGTACTCCAAATATTCCAGTGCCTCATCTGATGTCTTAAAATGTAAAATTCTCTGCTGATATCAAATGCTATCAAAGGTTCAGAGTTTAAATGTTTCTATAAAATTTCTTAAATTTTATTAATTTTCTTTTCAGTTAGATTAATTAGTAATGCCAAATTAAAGAGTTAGTTTGTATTCTCTGTATCTCTTTGTATTCAACAACACTGGTACTTGCAGCCAATGGAATATAATTTGCTAAATGATGTAGCTTTACTCTTTCAATATATATTGCTCAATCCCTTCTAGTACATTCAAAACATTAGTATGTTCAACTTGTTTGTTTATTATAAAATGCACACACCTTCATTCCTTCTGCTTTTCAGGGTTTCCCAGCCATACCAAATCTATTACTTAGAGACTTGTCCATGCACTGCTTATAAATAAGTGTCATTTTGCCATTGCACGCAGATTTTAATGTCTGTACTTGTGAAACATTTTCCTTCTGTTTAAGTACTCTTCAATTACTTAAGTACTTCCGTAAATTGTGTATTTCCTTAACAGAAAGAGAGATTCCATTTATGTTAATACAGATGATAGACAGGTTTCTTTCAAAACAACATTTGTCCTTTTTGTTTACTCCCATTCACATCACCTCTCTCCCAGCCATATCTATCCAAATAAACATTTGTTTTGCAAAAATTGAAAGACTAATGTGGACCAGTGTCAGCTGTTCAGCAGTGTTTTATTAATAGCATGGCAGCATTATGTGATGTTCATGTTTTTTTACTAATGGTATGCTAAAATTATATACTGTAATAATCAGAATTCTTCTAAGCAGTTTTAGCAGGACATTGGGTATGGCGAGATCCAGGCATTTGTGTACGTGTTCGTACAGTGCATTGGTGTATGATTCGGCGGTCATGTAACTGATCCCCATTTACATGGGTACCGTGAAGTTAGCCACCTCTGTTTTTAGGATCCTAAAGTTAGCTTTGGAGAAGTTTTTCATAGTGGTTACCTTTGCGGGAGGGGGGCAGGAGGGGACAGGAGGGATGTGGATTTCCAAGGTGATTTGTTTGTGGTTGGATCTCACCAGGGAGGAGTTGATTATTGGCAAAGAGCAACGGTTGCCCATGTTAATAATGACCAACTTTTTTGTGCAAGAATTCATTAAGGACGTTTTTCCATGTAGCAGCATATTTTTGTGCAAAGTTTTTCTAACTTACTGGTAACTTTTTATAATATAAATGACTCCTTTTTTAAAAGGATTATTTTATTTTAATGTATTGGTTTGCACTGCTTGTAAGACTTTCTGTTTAGCAGCAGTTTCAAAGTTGGGGAATCACCTTGATTTTAGGTTATATCTAGTGGGGAGAAAATGTGTTAGCTGTTAATTTTATACTTGTGCATACTGTTGTACATGCTTGAGGAAGAGACATATCTGTTAAAAGATGAGATCAATGTTTAGGGTTTCATCAGCTAACAGCTATGCAAAGTACTGCAAAGCCTAGTCATCAAAAATGTATTTCATAGACTTGGATGCAATTTGTAATGTTCTTGTTTTATTCAGAACAGTTTAGTCTGAAAATATAATAAGCTATACTGTGCCTCAAACTGACGTGACTCTGCATAAGGCCAGTAGTCTAAGACAAAAATGAACATGAGACTAATTTTATTCAAGATGATACAATGTGTTTGTTGTAACTATTTCCTCATTCTCAGTAATAATCTTGTTCCACATCACTTTGCCTTGTCAGAATTTGCATGTTTATGTAGTTGCCAAATAT
>NC_056737.1:1972475331-1972512831 GCF_019279795.1 Protopterus annectens
CAGTTTTACCCACTGTTAGTTGCACATGGATAGTCTCTGATGCTTTGTGCTTTGCCACCAACCTGGAGGTGTGGGTATCTTTGATGAATATCGATACTCCCCCCTCCTTTTGTGGTTCAGTCCAAGTTTTGGGGCCGAAAAGCATGGTATGAAGTATAACCTGGTAGTGCTGGGGTGCTCTCGGGAGCCCTGAACCAGGTTTCTGTTACTGCACATATATCGATGTTCTCCATGCTAAGGAGAGTTTCAAGTGCGTGCATCTTGAGGTTTAGACTTCTGGCGTTGAGTAGCATTACTCTTAGTTTCTAATCCCTTGAGATACCTATGGAGGTGGGTTTGTCTTTTGAGCCTTGCCTAAAAAAGGCACTATGGGGGTAGCAAGAGCCTTTGCCAATATCCGAAAGCCCAGGGGTGACAGGTGCAAGCCGTCCCTAGCGAAGCATCGTGGCTTGTCGAGCATATCATTCCAAGCTGACAGGCATTGGATCCCCTTTGAATGACACCAGTACTTAAGCCATTTGTTGAAATTGATCATCTTGTCTTCATATTGTGGCATCATTCTTGGTGAGGGTAAGATGCTACTCAAGGTCAGGGTCATACCGGCCTGGGCTACATGCTCAGAGAACTCCTCTGTCTCTCTTCATGTAGTCCAGGGAGTTACGTCTCAGGTCATTCACACCAGCATGGACAATGACTGAGTCATATTTGTACTTGCCTTGGAGTGATCTGAGTGCTTGTGTTACATGATGGATCCTAGCGCCCGACATGCTGCTCACCGTGACCCTCTCCTTGTTCAGCCTGGTGAGCGGGACGTCAGTGTGCCTGATGATAGAGTCATCTATTACAAGTGTATCAGGTGTGTTGTTTAGTCTTAAGGGCTGTGACTGTTCGGCAGACTGGCTTTGTGAGATATGTGTTTCACGTGTTTTGTTTTGGGGTAGCTGTTGCTTGGGTGTCTGCTTTGGAGGTCTCTGCTGCTTAGGCAGATCTTTATTTAGAGCCTCCGAGTATGTTTTTGTGTGATTATGTGTTTGGTTTGCTGTCGTGGTAGGTCTACGTGAGACTGGAATTGTAGTGAGTGTGGTTTCCTTCTCCTCCTGACTGGTTATGCCAGTACTGAGTTGAGAGAGCTTAGCCTCCAGTTTGGCTATATGGTTGCATCTCTCACATGTGTTGGAATTTGTTTATATGTATGTATGTATGTGTGTGTGTATGTGTGTATGTGTGTATGTGTGTATGTGTGTGTATGTGTGTATGTGTGTATGTGTGTGTGTGTGTGTGTGTGTGTGTATATATATATATATATATATATATATATATATATATATATATATAGATATATAGATATATATACACATACACACACACACACATATATTTATATATATATATATATATACACACATACACACACACACACACGCCATTATATTTATATATATATATATATATAGATACACACACACACACACACAATATATATATATATATATATATATATATATATATATATATGTATATATATGCATATATGCATATGTGTGTATATATATATATATATATATATATATATATATATATATATATATATATATATATGTATATATATGTGTGTATATATATATATATATATATATATATATATATATATATATGTATGTATGTGTATATATATATATATATATATATATATATATATATATATGTATATATATATATATATATATATATATATATATATGTATATATATATATATATATATATATATATGCATATATGTATATATATGTTTATGTGTGTATATATGTGTATATATGTATATATATATATATATATATATATATACACATATATGCATATATGTATATATATAAACCACATACATACACTAACCAAAGCCCTACTTCTAACCCTAAACTAAACCCTACTTCTAACCCTGCACTAAATCTTACATATACCACCATGTATGCACTTAACATTCACCCTAACCCTAAGGTCCGTAACTATCGCACACTTACCTTAAAAAGCTAAACCCAAACTAAATAATCCACACACATGCACTTAACAAAACCCTACACTAAATCTAACATGCATTACTATCTATCCATTTTCCTTAACCCGTACCCTAAACCTAAGGTCCGTAACTATTGCACACTTACCTTACGGAGCTATACTGCAGAAGGCCAACCATGACGATTCGACATTTCTGCTTTTGCTCTTCTGGATGTTCGATGTTTTCGCAGTTCGATGACGAGGGCTTGATGTTTAGGTATTCGATACAGTAAGCGTTCGACTTTACAGTATAGACCCGTAATTAATAAGGGTTAAAAACTCATTTAGCATTAAATTATTCATTGACAAAAGTAAATAATTCTAAATTAAATACATTAGTTATGAGTGTTTTTCTCTCCTTCTGCATAACCAGGGTTTTAGGGAAGCCATTGCATAGGACCACTGTGATCAGAAACTGAAATAAATATGGATTTTTATCTCATCTTGGTATTTTGTGAATTACAAATATCCTTGCAGCATTGTAAGGATACACTGATTGTGTTTTTTTTTTTTGATATAACTCAAAAGACCGACATACTGATGTGATTTTGTTTTTTGGCTAAACTTTCGCTTTCCAAAAATGCACTCTTTGTCCCCTGAAGATGAGATAGTGCTCTGTCATCATTCATTTTTTCTTTTTTTTCAGTAGCAGGTTGTTTGTTTTCTCATGTTTTTACCCTTCTAATGAGCCTGTATTATTCAACTACAAAACAGATTTGCTCCAGGTTGAGGAGTCACACAGATTTTTGAGACTTGGCATTCCATTCTTGTATAATCTTAAATACTGCACAATGCGGGATATAGAAATTCCATACAGGCTCTATAGGCTTATGAACCCAGTGAGGAAAGAATGCACCTATGAATGAAAGTGTACAGTAAAACAGTTGTGAATCCCTAGATGCTGAACACATCTATGACCCCACTGGAAAAAAAGGAAGAGCTGCAGACACCTTGTTGTGTTTTGATTTCATCAGTAAAAACTTGGAAGATATAAGAACCAGGAAGGTGGTTTCCTAAGGAGAATTATCACAGGATATCATCCAAATGCAAAATACTGTGCCCTTAGGATGCTGAGCATTGCAGCTTTACATTTGTGCATTCCATTACACCTATTCGTATTAACAATACTACTTGCACATTTATCTTTATCTCAGTGATACAGAGTAGTGTGAGTACAACAATGTACTTGCTGCATTTGCTTTCCTGGAGGGAACAAAATTTAAGCCTAATTTTAACACATTCAAATGGTCTACATCATACCTCTCAACTGTAGCAAATTTCTTTTTTACTGGTTTTGAGGTTCAAATAATGGGGTGCCACGATTCCCGAGTGGCACCCCTTAATTTCCAAATTTCCTGGCCTTTTATTTTTATGTTTTTGGTTTTAGCTTACGTCATCATGTGCAGAGGCATGCGTGATGATGTCAACTTCATGAACATCCTGTCAGCCTGTCAGAATTGGCTGAAGGCTGGAGGAATTCACTGAACTTTGTTTCTGGCCATAGTGTGCGAGCAGCTGCATTAGAATTTCTCCAGGTGAAATGTAACAGCAGGACTCTTCCAGTCCAGGTAAAAAAAACTATGCTGTCCTTTACTTTATGGGAGACTTTTTTAACAGCTGTCCTGTCCCTTTTTAACAGCTAACACACTTAGAAGTAACGGCCAGCTGCAGGAACGTCTTTACTTTAAAGACAACTGCTTTAATTTGCTTGTACTGTGTGAGCCAGAAGAATATCATACTTAGCTTTCATTGTGTGTTTACTTAACCGGAGACTTTTTAACAGAAAATATGAGGCATAATTTGTATTGTGTAAGCCAGAAGAATTAGCTTTCAGCTTTCATTATTTACTTAATCCATTGCTTGTACTGTGGTGCTTTGTAGTACTCTAACAGCAGTTAGAATTAATGGTAACTGTTTGCAGTCGGAATGAGGTTTACTTTAACAGCCAGTTTTCATTTGTACTTGATATGCAGTATGCTTTCAACAGCTAATACACTTAGAAGTAATGGCTGTCCTGTCCCTTTTCAACAGCTCACACTTAGAAGTAACGGCTGTCCTGTCCCTTTTCAACAGCTCACAGTAACAGCTGTCCTGTCCCATTTCAAAGGCTCACACTTAGAAGTAATGATCAGCAGTCTTTACTTTAATGGCAACTGCTTAACAGTTACCGCGCTTTCATTTTTTATCTTTCATTGTGTGTTTACTTAACCGGAGACACAGTTGTACTGTGCTGTTGCTTTGTACTCTGCTTTCATTGCAGTCGGAACAAGGTTTATCTAACAGCTATCATTTGTACTTAATATGCTTTTATCAGCGGTTATGTGCTGGTTGAATATCTGCTTTTCTAGTAGTACTTATTGGCAGGCATCTTATTCAGGGGGATGTGTGATGATTTATCAGCCAGAGAGGAGGTTGTGTGTTGATTTAAATTCAACTTGTACTAAAGATTGCAGTTGGAATGAGGTTTATCTTACAGCTATAATTTCTACTTAATATGCTTTTATCAGCAGTTATGTGCTGCTTGAATATCAGCTTTTCATTGGCAGGCGTCTTAACCCCCTAAGGCATAGCTTCATTTCCGTGGGGGTGTGTGATTTATCATCCAGATCTTGTACTCCAACTTGTACTACACAGAGAGTGTGTGTGTGTGTGTGTGTGTGTGTGTGTGTGTGTGTGTGTGTGTGTGTGTGTGTGTGTGTGTGTGTGTGTGTGGATTTAAATCCAACTTGTTGTACTACAGAGGAAGTGTGTGTGTGTGTGTGTGTGTGTGTGTGTGTTAATGCCCCAGTCAGTTATAACTGCTAGTCTGAATTATTCAGACTCAGACCCTGTACCTTAGGTACAAGGAGCAAGAGCCTAAACTCCCTACCCATACCACCACCACCCCTTTGTGATTCAAGGAGTTAACCATAGTTCTCAACTGTTCAAAGTTTATGGAATGTTTGGCTCATACTTTGGTTTGTTCCTCTTAAAATGTGTGGTTTTCTGGCAAATCAGTGAAAATTGAACTGAATTCACTAAGTAATGGTAGCCGTTTAAGTTTCAGTCTTCCTATCTTTCAGGAAATGCATGGTAACACAAAACATTTTATTCTAGGAACTTTTCTAAGATTATACAAGCAATGTTTAAAATGTGTCCATGGTTTTGCCCCCCCCCCCCCAATAAATGTTGGCTTTTTGCAGATTTCTTGTGCTGCATAGTTCTTCAGGGGGAGAGACGTTTAGTGCTGCTTATGCCAAGTCTACAGATCTCTTTAATGTGGAATTATTTAGATGACTTTTACTTCTACAGAGATTGTGCATATTTACTGATACTGGTGGATTGTAGAAGTTTGAGTAGACTTTTATGATGGAAATGTTCTGAACTGGGCAGTTTTGTCATTATTGCTTCATTGCTTACTGTAAAAATGTTCAAAACAATAAAATTTAAAATGCACTCTAAAAAGTGTGCTGTATTATACAAGGAATGTAATTTAATACAACCAGGAAGGTGTATCAAAGAACACATGTATGTTTTGTGTGCAAGGGGCCTATAATTAGAAAACAGCCCAAAGGTATTTTTTTATCTGCCACTGGCCGATGCATTTTCTTTGAATGTGGGTTTCAATGCTGTTTTAATGACTGAGTTTCAGGGGCAGAAAAGCTTTAATGCTAAGTCTATTTTTATTGTGAGAATCGAAATAAATCAGTACACACATTAGTGTTTATGGTAAATGGGGAGAAACAGCCAAGTAATGGGACATTGGAATGGCTGCAGAGGGCGCCATTCTGCCATGATTTTGTGAGGGGGGAATGTTGGCCAACTCAGACAGCCCTGGGTGGCACAAACTCAAGCTATGCCACTGATCAGTAGGCCATTTCAGAGGTCCTAGCAAATTATAATATTCTTTTGTTAATATTAGAATATTGCCTCCCATTAAATGCCCTACTTTTATCACAAAACCCACTTACTGCAAGTCACCAAAAACAAAATCCTAAGGTTCATCATCTTCTCCCTTCCCAGTGAACATCATTGCTACACATTTCAAGAAAAAAATAATTTACTACAGGGTCTGGGTTGGGGCCAGATTTTGGTTGCCTGTTTAGTTTGCGCTTGAAAGTTGGTACCCCACAATTCCATTGAAGTGGGTGGGGTTACATAATCATGTATGCAAATTTTCTGTTAATCAGTGTACAGATTTGTGGCTATTTTTCATGGGCCTTTGTCCAGATTTTTGATTTTTCCAGGTTGGGAGGTATGGTCTACATTCAAGTTAAAACTAAACAAGTTTAAAACATTGTTTTAATGTCATGTCATGTTTCTTTAAGATTATAATTGTCAGTGGATTTTCACTGGTCTAAACTGTTATTTAAAATTGGTGGTTTTAATGATTTGTATTCTGATGAAGTTTTTGACAAAAGCGTGGAATAGAGTGTTGTACTCTAAACTGCAGTTGCAGTCTTTCATTTGTGGACAGCCTGGTTCCATTTTTTTTGTTTTTTTAGTCAGTGTTTTCACTGGATACAGACTTTCTTGGTTGCTTTATTTGTAGCTTTACTACTGAAAAGGAGAAAAAGGTTCATTGTGCCTTTTCATTTTGCACAAATCATTTTGTGGGAAGGATGTATATTCTGAGAAGAGGAAATAAGATTAGGGTTTAGGCATCCTTTACTTCCTGGTACAGTATAGATATCTGGCCTAGTCTGCTATTCATTCTCTTTAAAAAGTAGCTTGTTATCAGAATCACATCAATAAACTGTTTATCATTATCTGTTATTCAGAAGATGTAGCATTGCCAGTATAATAGGAAAACACTACACATGACAATTATTTCTTGATTCTTTTATGTGGAACCATTTAATATTTTTTTTTCCAATACAGAATGATCTGTAAAGACATTTAGCTGGACCTAAAATGTCTTTGCCTGCATAATTTCCTATTAACTTGCACACAGATTTTGGCTAAGTCCTAGGATGAATGAAAAATCAGACTCATCAGTTTGCTTGCATATACTGCTGTCATTGCACCTCAATGAATGGTTTGATTAATTTACTTTTGGACAGCAAAATTGACTTCATTAACTTAGAAAGGCTTCATATTAACCAGAGGAGTCTTGTTTAGCATGTTTGATTTTTAACAAAGTGCCCACAAATTACCACATAGGTGGTAATCCATTAAGTACAGAAGAAGTAATTAGGGACCTGGGGACCCAAGTTGATAGCAATCTCTCATTTGACAACCACGTGGCCAAAGTGGTTAGAAAAACATTTTATATAGCCCACCTAATCATGAAGGGATTCACATCTAGATCAGGGGAGGTCATCGTGCCTCTTTACTCATCCCTCATCAGGCCCATAATTGAGTACAATGCCCCTTTTGGGATGTACCTTACCAGACACCTGCAGCAACTGGAAAGACCCCAAAAGTACCTCACCAAGTGGATCAAGGAGCTCAAACAGATGCCGTATGCTGCCCAGTTAAAGAAACTCCAGCTCTACTCAGTGGCATACCGCCTGCTCAGAGGCGATCTTTGCCTGACGTATAAAGCCATGTCCAACCTGGAATTAATGGACATGCTGCACCTCAGAAAGTCCAAATCCCATCGAGCTACGTGCTCGAGGGACTTAAACCTCAGCACTGAAATAAATAGGACATGCTGGAGGGACAGATTCATAACCCAGAGGCTCCCTTCACTCTGGAATAAAATCCCAGTCCAGGTTAGGCAGAGTCCCTCATTGACTCTCTTCAAGAGGAATCTTGATGAGTGGATGGGAGATCGTAGGTTTACCCCGGGTATCACTTCTGTGTCACTGTTAGACAGAGGCACAGTATACTAACCTCGAAAAAGGGCATAGCAAAATTAATTTAAAATGGGTGGCGAAAGCCATACACACTCTGGCTAGGCTTATAAATGCCCTAGGGCAGATAGCCTAGTATGAACCTATGAACCTAAGATATACCTGTTCATCGTATTGATCACTGCTGCAGTAGCTCTATGGGTTATATCCTGCCAAGAATTTAGCATATGGCTACTTTCCAAAGCTTCAGGGCACCTTCCACACACACCATCAGTCTGAGCTGAATAAAATGATAGGTGTGAGCGCCAAGTCCTTCAGAGCATTCCTGCTGTTGAAGACCATGCTTCTCTGTGGGCTTTTGAGGATCGATTGTTGGCTTGTGCTGTTCCTTTGCTGGGCAGATAAGTTCCTTTGAGGAAAATCCTTCCGCATTTAAACAGTTGTTTGTTTTGTTGTACTTTCCAGTTTAGGAAAGTTATTTTTAAGTTAAAAGATTTGGTTTTAATGGACTGTTACAAGACTTAACTGTACTTTCAAATGTGAGTGCACATTTTTCCTGTCAGTCTAAAAGTTGTTTAAAGCAATTGAAAACCATTTTTCTGTGGATAATTCTGTTTATTTTACTTTTGGGGTTAGCAATATGTTTTAAAGTGCTTTTTAATGTGTTTTTGTGTGAAAAAAATGACTTTTAAAGACTCTGATTTTTTTTCCTGGCACTTGCTGCTTGTTTCCCATTGGAAAGAGGCACCATTTTAAGCTTGACCATGGAACAAACTACTGGTCCTATGGTCGGTCCTTCATCCAGCCACAAAAAGAAAAAAATAAGCAAACAGCCTATACCACTACATCAGGGTAGCAATTTAACTCAGCTTCAAGTGGGTGACTCTGCTGTGGCCACAGTTTGTTCTTCAGACTACTCATTTCCCCTGGATCCTTCTGGTGTAGCACCTACAGCTACTGTGGATGGGGAGTTAGCCATGTCCTCTGTGGCTGTTGGGGTCCTCTCAATGTGCAAGGGAGTGCCACTCTTGTTGGTCTTGGGACAGGAAACATGGAAGGCTTCCCTGTTTGTTCAGAATGTTGTAAGTATCTGTGAGTATGCTGCTGCTGCTATTACTAAAAACTGTTGGCCTCATTTTTCCTGTCAAAAAGAAATAGAAAACCAAACTTGTATCTACTCAAATTTACTTAAACAGGACTAATTTACTGGTTCTTGGTAAGGGTTTAACTCGGGCTGCTGATCCTTCTGATAAGGTAGTTTCTGGTAAAAGAAGGTGAGATGCTTCTTTTTCTGAATAGATACAAGATTTTGAATCTGGACAGGAAAGATGAAGGGACAGATAGCGGGGTTTCTCCTCAGTTAGCTGATTCAGAGACGTAAAGGAGAGCTCAATTTTTGATTCCATGTGTTGGGGTTTATCTTCCTCTGAGACTATTTCCAGAATGTACCATTATTTTTAGTGGGAGAACATCGATTTTTCTCAGTCTGTCAGAAAATGATAGGAACTGTTAGAATGAATTTCCAGGGCCTGCACCCTTTCCTCCAGTTCTGTCAGCACTGGAGGGCATGTGTCGCTGCTTTCAATTTTTCTGATAGTCAGCCTGCTGCCCAAAAAAGCAGGTCAAATGTATAAAGTTCCTCAGTCTTTTAAGTTCTTGTACATGCCTCCCAAACCTAACCCAATGGCTATAGCTATAGTTAATCCTACTGCTGATAAGTATTTGTTTAATTCCAATCCTACTCTTTCTGACAAGGATGGCAAGATTATTGATATGTATGGGGAAAAAAGTGTATACTCTTACAACTTTGATTTTCAGAAATTTGAATGGTCAGGCTCATATGTTAAAAGTTTATTCTAATTGTAAAAGTATGTGGAGTGGGTTGTCTGGTTTCTTCTTGTGAGGGAAAATCTGCTTTAAATTTAGTTTCGTCCATTTCACAGGTCATATCTCATTGTCTACAGTGTGTGTCTAACTTTGATGATACTTCTTAGAGGGCTATGGAAAATTGTACTGTTTTGAGGAGGTTTGCAGGGCTGTACTCTCAGAATATTCCACATGATGTAAAACATGAGATTTTAAATTTTCTTTTGGATAGAAATTTAGTTTTTGTTTCCTCTGCTGCAGTGTTTATCAAAAAGTGCAGTAAAAGGGATAAGTTGATACAGCCCTACTTTTCCAAATTTTCTAGGGATTCTGTAACCCTTCATCCATTTTCAGCTAAAAACAGGTACACAATCGCACCGAATTGCAGGTAAATAGATGTTAAAGAAGAAATGGTGGTAGTGGTGGTGGGTGGTTCTAAAAAGAATTCAGGAAACCCCAAAAACAAATGACATTCCAACAAGTCAAAATGAGTACCTGATCTTGTTCCACTTTTCTCTTTGGCAACAGATAGTTTCAAACAAATGTGTTCTGTATTCTTATTGGTCAATGTTAGAAATGGCAGTTGCAGGAGATCCCTCCTTTCCAGAGGGTAATTTCTCAACCACCAAACCAGACCCTTCTGTTTCCTCCTGTCCTTCAACACATGCCAAATCAAGGAGAAAGAGAATCGGTTCATCCTTCCCCATTTAGGAAAAGCTTTTACTGAAGAATGTTTTTAGTGCCAAAAAAACAAAGATGATGCTTGGAGACCAATTTTGAATCTTTTCTTTCCTAAATCTATTTATCATAGTGCCCAAGTTAAAACTGCTATTACTTCCTCATTTAAGTTTCTCAGCAGCACTAGATTTAAAAGATGCTTACGACATCCATATTTAGGTGTTTCTTAGGGTTTTGTGTGTATGGATTACTTTATCATTTGTCGTCACACTGCACCAAGAGTGTTCACAAAGTCTGTAGCTCCACTTATAGCACATTGCAGGCTACGGGGTATCCACATTTTTCTGTATTTAGATGACTTGCTTAACTTTGCAGAGTTTTTTTTAAAGTGAAAAGAATTTCACATGTCTTAGACAAGCTGGGATTCCAAGAGACCATTTGAAAGTCTTTTTTGACTCCTTCACACAGGATTGTGTTCCTTGGGTGTCAGTTCAAACAGCTTTGTTCCACAGGTGAAAATGTCTATAGGTAGATCTATTTCTAAGGTTTTCCACTCGGACATCAGTCACAGCAAGGGAATGCCTCAGGATTTTGGGTCTCATGGCAAATATGACTCTCATGATAACACCCTGGCAAGACTCCATATGAGAAAGATATAATGGTATTTCAAGTTTCTTTTTTCCCAGCCGAAACACATGTCTCCCCTTCTATTTCCCTGTTCCAAAGCAGTCAGTCACCACAGATACTGCATACTTTGCTTGGGGAGCATTTTCAGGAGGGATAAAAGTGCAAGATGTGTGGAACAACAAGTATACATACAGACTCCTAAATGTGAAAGAAATGCTTGCTCTGATCAAAGCACCCTACTCCCTGAATCATCTTTGGTCCCGTGGAAGTCTTCAAGTTGTTACAGGCAATACCACAGTCCTGGGGGAACCAGGTAATATCCCCTTTGCAGACTATCAGTGTTAGCTTGGGGTATAGCCTCACAGAACAATCTTACTCTGCAGGCATCCTTCTTTCTGTCAGAAAAAAAATTGTGTGGCATACAAGTTGAACAGGGCAAGAGCAGACCATCATGAATGGAAACTAGATCAGGAGGGACTATCAAGAATTGATCCATCTGTGGGGACTTCCTGAAGTAGACTTATTTGACTCCTATTTGAACAATCAGCTGCCAAGATTCTGCTCCAGGACTTCTGCAATAAAGTCTAGAAGATGTATACCTTTACCTTTCCTTCGAGAAAAATGTTCCTGTATGCTTTTCCATCCTTTCTACTGGTATTCACTGTAGTTATGTGTATTCAGAAGGACTCCCCCAAGGTCACTGTGGTAACTCCCTTTTGGCGTGTAGCAATTACCATAAGCTTCCTCACAGAATGGATCTACTCCCACAGCATCAGGGGTATTTGATACATAACAACCCCAATCTACGTCAGCTAATTACCTGGATGATAGGATCTTAATTTCCTTTAGGCACCTGTTTACTGCAAAAGTGCAACAGGTACTAATGGAGGCAATAAAGCCTGCTACTAGAAAATAATATATATTAGCTGAATGAAAATAAATTTTCTAGTTGTTGCCAGTAACATAACCAGCACCCATTCATGGCTAGTTGTTTTCTGGATCTGATGTTGTCTTTTCCATTCATTCGTCAGTGTATGGGTTCCCTTTGGCCACTTTCAAGATTTGGATCAGGTACTCGGTTTCTCCCTTTACCCATAATTCCCCATGTTGACCCAACTAACTCTAAATCTCATTTCCCACCACAATAATAGGATGGATCTTTTGATGTTCAGTTGTGAGATAAGTGGTTTCTACAAAATTATTCTATATATGTATGCACGTATATATATATATATATATATATATATATATATAATTTTTTCCTGTATATCTTTAAATATTTTGTTAAAGGGATTGTTCATTATCCATTTATCTACTCCTGTCCTAATCCTTTTTCTTCTTTGTCCTAGGCATTGGATGTCTTTTCTTTTCCTACAAAAAGAAAGAGAAAAAGAATTTTTTTAACATCTTTATAGGTAGTTACTACGATTTATTACATATTAGAGGGTTAGTTTTTTTTTTACCTGCTTGCCTTCTATCTTGTTTTACATTTTTACAGGATGTCAGACAAACTATCTGGTTTTAAAAAGTGTGTAGTTTAAGCCCACAAGTTACCAAACTTGGATGCATATGATGAATTTCTTTACTGCCTAGGCTCGATACATTTGGACACCTATTGCTCCTTTTGTGAATCCTTCAGCCAATGGGCTATTGTTGAAAGAAGAAACAAGTTGATCTTTAAAGGTCTTCTCCCTTCCCATGTGGGAGAGAGCACTCCTTCAGTTTCCTCAACACCTTTCTCTTTTCCTAAGAAATCAGCTGAAAAGCTTAAGGAGAAAACCAAGGAAAAAGAAAAAGAGAAGGAAAAATTTAAATCTAAAACCTTGAGGAAGGTCTTTGGACCATTCATCTTCCTTGGATCTGGCTTCTAATGTCTCTAAATCTTCTCAACCAATGCTCTTCTTGTATCCAGTACTTATTGGATCCAACACTCTTCCAAGGTTTTCACTGGAGCCTGTTTCTCCTATACTCCATTCACCAGTCTTACTGGAAAAGTGGAGGCAGTATTCTAGAACCCCCTTCACTCCTTTATCCTTCCTGTCAAGCAGATCTTCCAGAAGCTTAACTGAAGCATATGTGGACAATACGGTGATGAGATTCCTTTGGATCCAGATCCAGTTAGTGATAGTCTCACCTCCAGCCTCCTCTGGGGCCAATGGAATGGCAGCTTCTCCACATTTAGTTGCCATCTGAATCTCTGAGCAGAATGGTCAGCTTCAACTTCAACAGGGTAGCTTCAGAACAGAGGTCTTCGGCACTGTTCTTCCCTGTTGGGGTCTCAGCATTAGATAGTTCAGCTCTTATGTTAGCCTCAGATCCTAGCCACACAGTGTATTGGGTTGAGCTTTCTTTTGTGGCCTCAACTTCTAGGGCTCAGCATCCAAAAAATTTTGGATCTCATGAACTTCAGTCGCACAGTAAGTCATTTTTTGAGAACTGTCCCCCCCCCCCCCTTTCTCTCACCTGATTCTCTTGGTGAGAATAAGGATGAGGTAATATCAACACCACACTAGAGTGGGATGCTAATGGGCACCAGTGGACAGGAAAGTTGCGTAATAGACGTGCATTTATACTCTGTTTAATTTTGGGTTGCTGAATTGTCTGATTCATTTACAGGGGTGCAGGGAGGTCCACTTTGAATCTGTCTAGACCTCTGTCTGCTAGTGACCCCTCATAAGGTTTTACTGTCAAATAGTTTTTTCAGTCGTACTATCCTTCAACATATATTAGAAAGGCCTGTTGAGTTCAGTGAATTATTAACACATGCTGTGTAATTCCTTCTCTCCTTTCCTAACTTCTCCTTCTCTAAGAAAGCAATTCATTCAACAGGCCTCACCAGACCTTTATAATCCAGAATGGAGACCACTTTGGACTTTTCTGTATTGAACCACTCAGTTCGTCAGACTATTTTTCCGTATGTTCGCCACTCAATCTGTCCTTTCCTTTTCTAAACAAGGATGGTCAGGTGTGACCTATGGTTCTTCAGGATTTCAGCTTTCTACAAGAGAGGGAGGACCATCCAGGGGGAACTTCAGCCTCCTCCTGGAAGCCTTTATTGTCAATTCTGAGTTCTTTCCTGTGGCCTCTGCACACCTCCAAGATGCTCACCAAAATTATAACAGTGGTAAAAGTCCACTTGAGAAAAGTTAAAATCAACCCAATTGATTCTGCAAGCATTGACATTATGCAGAATAATACTGATTACATTTTATTTAAGCTTATAGTTTGTTTAAGCATATTCCACATAGGAGTTCTTCTACTGTTGCTAGCATACCAATGGCCAATCCTTTCATAAACCCTTTTTGGAGTTATTGGAATGACCCACGTTTGTACATGGTTTCTTCCCTGGTGGATGCAATTAAAAATAATTTAACAAGGCAGTCCCTTCATCTTTCCACAACCTAAAATCACAATGCATCAGTAGCTCAGTACATTAACAAACTAGAAGGAACCAAACTTTTCCTGGGTATTGAGCCATAGGGGGAGTATGCGACAATACACATCTTTCATCTGACCGTTAGTGCTGTCTCATATTTCTGTCATAGTAAAGTAACTGAGCAGGCCCTTTTTTACTACCTCATTGTGTCTTTACAGTTGTGTGATGGAAATGATCAGCCAACAGCACTAACTTGGCTATGAGCTTATTTGTATCCTATCAGTATGACAAGACCAGTAACAGTTTCACACTGACCCCCCCCCCCCCCCCCCGTCGGATGAATGACTAAGAAATTCCTTCTCTTCAAAACTAAACAAATGAGCAACTCATTGTAAAGGTAGCCTCCTATACTGTCACCACAACCTATAACACAATAAACCACTATGTGCAGAGCTCATGAAGGCAACCACCTATACTGAGCCAGAATATATAACAACCTACTGACCAACAAATCAGCTCCTTACTGACCATTGCAAGTATGTTTTTCTGTTACTTTGACCTTTATCTACATACATGGTTCTCCCAGATATTTCTAATTGAAGTATGACAGTCTGGTTTCTTTTAGTCACCATTTTTCTCATATCTTTATCTTTCCATTAATTCTTCACTAGGAAATGCTTCACAAGTGAATGATGATTACTGCCTTATGGGGTTGATCAGAATCAGATAAATTCTTCTTATTCTTCAATCTCAACCCGAATATAAAAAGACTAAGTTAAATGATCTAACCACCTCTTCGGATCTGGGAAAGACAAAATTATATGAATCAACATTATTGGCTCTAATGCAATCCAAGCTGGATCCATCTATGGCTGGACCTTTTACCTTGATAAACTTGCCTAGGATGTAGTATTCACCATCGGTCGATCTGGTCTCCTCCAAGGTACCTTCTCCCTTTCTATAGATCTCCATCAATATATTCCACTCATTCTTTCAGAAGTAGTTTTAATGTAGGGTTCCAGGATTCTTCTAAAATGTTCACAAAACTGTGAATATTATTTTTAATGGTTACCATTTGCTAACAGTCTTACTTTACAAATTCCTTTGCAAATTAAATTTTATTTTATACTCCTTGAAATATTTCCACTATAAATCTGCATCTAGATGCGCAAAAAAAAAAAAAGGATAGGGTCATGTTGCATTCGACTTCTTTTTTTTCCTTTCTAAGAAGGACTTTCTTTCCTTATCAAAACCACAAAATGATCATTCTGTCCGATCTCCAGTCCAGAATCTCTATGGATGATGTATGTACATCTAAATCTTAGCCAAATCCTCATACCATTATCATTCATTACAATTAGATCTGAGGTTCAGCCTTTGGCTTAGTCATACTAAGTCATACTCAAAAAAATCATTCCTTGGAGTCCACCCAAAGATTCAGATAGCTGTGAAATCTGACCCATAGGTTGAGGATGAATGAAAATAGACACCAGATAAAGAAGGTATGTACTTACCATAATGTTCCAGCTGTGTTGTACATTTTCATTCATCCTCAACTCCGCACCATCAACCCCCTTCCTTTCTAATGTCTGACTTCTGGAGCAGCGAGCAACTTCAAGACACTGGTATCCTTTATGTTGAGCTCCAAATATGGCATGTACCTCTACATTTTCATAATTGGTTCATGGAGGAATGAGATTCTCTTGTCTAGGATTAACTATGTATTATTTTTACTTAATTAATACTTATTCCTTTAGTCTGTTGTCTCCCTGTTGAGCTGCAAACAAGATCTGAGGGATGCTCGGGTGGTACATTATGGATAAGGAAGGCGTTTGAGAGTTTTAGAGGTCATGAATTATTGTAATGGCTGAGTCGGATCTGAGGATCTGATACAGACCCATAGGTTGAGGATGAAAGAAAATGGACAACACAGATGGAACATTACCGTAAGTACATGACTTCTTTTTTCATGTGGTCATTCAGCCCCAGTGGCGGTCACCATTATTCCTTGTCAGGATTCAGCAGTGAGAGAAGGAATACAAAGCTGTAGAAAAACCAAATGCAGTAAGAAGTAATGGCAGTGTAAAACATGTCAGAATGAAAACATGGAGGGGAATATCTATGATGAGACCCAATAAACCTAGGACTTAATCATTTTATTTCAGATGATTTACACATTTTCATTTTTCTTTTTGAATTAAACCTCAGCATCTCTATAGGCTCTTAATGAAGGGTAATTATTTGTTCCTTCATTTAGATAAATGTAGTTGGCTTGTTTTTATTTTGTATGAGGGTTTGAATACCATATGAATTTAAGATCACTTAAAAATTCCTTGAACAAACATTGTGAATCTGATGTCAATTTTCATTCATTCCTCAATCATTGGATTCAGATCCGAACATTGGATCTGACTTGGCTGTCATTATAGCTCTTGCCTAAATGAAGCTCTCGAGCTCCTCTATACCCATAATGCACTGACCCCTAACATGCCTCTGATCTTGTTTACCACTTCTGTGTATAGACGTGGTCAGCTTTTCTGTCGAACATATTAAGAGATAAGTAGATTTTTCAGTAACACTTCCCTTCTTTAAATACTTATACTTGAGTAATCTTTTTTACCATTGTTGGTGTTTTTCTATAAGCCTTAAAGTCCTTTTTCTTTGACTAACTCTACTTTTTACACATTTTGTATTCCTTAGTACCATTGTTGGTACTTGTGAATTTGTCTTCCCTTTTTCTTCCTCCTTACTCTTAAAAAAAAAACTACTCATCTTCTTCTCTGTTAGTTAAACTTTTTGAGTGTCTGAAAAAGGATTTAAAACATATAAAAAATGCATCCATAATTTGCCTTATTCTGATGCCCATGACCTTTGTGTTTATTGCTTGGCCCCAGAACACCTTAATATGAGTTGTAAAATATGTCAAAGTTTTAATCCATGTGTTATAGCAGACCGAAAAAATAAGTTGATATTAAAAGGTTTTCTGACTTCCTTTTCAAAAGCCATATCTGGGGCTCACCCCCTAAAATAGCTTCCAAGGATGCTCCAAAAATGTCCCCCCAAAAATTGGGCTCTTAACTCCATCTTCTACAGAGCCTCCTCTCAAAAAATCTAAATTGGATCCGAAGCTGTCCGGCACCAACATGTCTTCAAGAGCCCCAAAACACTTGCAAATCAGAGTAGTTTGGCTCTGAAGATTCTTCCTTCGGTCTGATACTCTCCAACTATAGACCCAATTCCTTCTACAGTTCTGTTTCTCTTCCTTGAGAGGTGGCGGTCCAAGTTGCCATCTGTTGCTTCATTTCATTATTTCAGGAGTCTTACTAAAGCCAATATGGATAAAATGATGAGGAAGTTTCTCTAGGCACAGATACAGATGGGAATTTTGCTGGCTCCACCCCCCTTGGCTCAGGAAGCCTTAGCCAGATCTACCTCTACTACCAGCTCCTTATCCAACCAGGCATTTCATTTTGAAGTCCTTGTATCTGAGTTTGTCGAGATCATCTGGTTTGGATCCAAGAGTACTAGTGTCCTTGGATTCAAAGGAATCCTGAGTGCCCCGGCTCTGATCGGCTCTTGCAGATGAAATATCCTGGTGAGATCCAAGGTGTTTTAGTTGACTATGAAGTTTTTGGAGCCATCTCTACCCCTTGGAGCCTCAGCACTGGACAGCTCACCTCTGGTGGAATTCCTTCAGGGCAGGAGGAGCCAATGGGACAGAATGATTGGATGAAAACTTCTTTCATCACCACTTACACCTTGGATAGCTCTGAAACAGCTGAAGTAATCAATTAGAATTGGAGATTATTTACAGTAGATTCTTTGTATTTTGAAAAAAATGGGGGTCCGGTCCCACTATTATATACAGAAAGGATAAGTCTTTGAAACATTTGTTGGAGAATAAAAAATCACAAAAGTCCTTTTCTGTGAGTACGGGCACTTTTAAATGTAGGCGATGCTCACAATGTAGGGATATTATTGAAGGTGATGATTTTAACATTCAAGGAAAAGATTATAAAATAAAGGGCCATTTTTATTGCACATATTCTAATGTGGTATACTTAGCCCAATGTTTACAGTGCCTGGCTTATTATGTGGGAAAAACATCTAGGCAATTGAAGGACTATATTTATGAGCACAGTACTGACATCAAAAATAAAAAGAATCCACTAGTGCTCTGTTTAAACATATTTTAGTTAATCCTGCCCATCATTTTGGTTGCTGGGTCTATATTAGAAGACCAAAATTTTAAAATCAATAACGCTCTAAAGAGTGAAAATGCCAGACCTCGAAATCTTTATTGTGGGGGGCTGCACCCCCCCACACCCCTCGCTAAATATCGCATTACAGTGAGGAAAGGACAAATATTCCGATCTTCACTGTACTGCGATCTAAAAAAAAAACAATTCGAAGTCCGGCATTTTCACTCTTTAGAGCATTCGCGATTTTAAACTTTCAGTCTTATAATATAGACCCTTGTTTTTTTTTGGTTGTAGAACAGGTAAATAAGGGCACTTAAGGTAGCGTGATAGATAAACATCTTAATTTACAAGAACTGAGATGGCAGATTAGGCTGGATGTCTCCACCTGGTTTAAATGAGGGTTGTACATTAGCCCTGGTTTTAAAATTAAGAATCTATGTGTTATAAATACAATTATTAAAGGTTGTATATACAGATATATTTTTTAATTATTTGTTTTAATGAATTGTGTGATTTTTAGTAAGCTTTTGATAGTCTAATTTGAATATAAAATTGACTGGATTAGTGTGAGTGTTCTGATGAAGTTCCAATTGTATGAAACGAAAGTGCTAAACCTATTTTAATTTACTGTGGCTTATTAAACTATTTTAGCTCAAGCAGGTTCGTCTTCATTCATTTTGTTTTATTCAATGGGACAGAAGCTTCACTTCTTGGTTCCATTGACTTCCTTCTCCCTGGAGCAGTCTGTCTTTGAGGTAATGGAGAGCATTTTCTCTGCTTTGGCAGGACTGATGGTCTCTCCCGCCTCGGATCTTCCTTCTACATCTCATGTGTATATGCGCCAAGAGCCTCGACATTTGACTCCAAACGGACACCAAGTCCAACCCCTCCAGGTTACCCAGCATGGTATTACCCTCTCTTCCGACACTTCCCCAGAACATCCCACCGAGGAAGTACCTCAGAAGAAAGTGCAAAAGGAGGCACTTGGATTCCCCTCAGGAATCTACCACAGAAAACACAGATTTTGATGAAGGGGAAGGAACCTCTAGATCACCACTGGAAGACATGTCAATTGGAGATGTTCAGGAGATCCTCAAGCAACAGGGTAGTTGGTCCTCCCAAAATCCTTTCCTGGAGGAATCCGTGTTTCTGGAGGCATTTGAATTTGGCCTTTCTGCCTTCTAGCTAACTCTGCCCACTGATGCGCTCATTGATTTGATCTCTCAGCGGGTGTGGAAGGAACCTGATGCAGTTGAACCCATCCATAAGAGACCAGCCAGAATTCTGGCACCTCTGACAGGAAGGGAACATTGGAAAAAGGGAGTACCAGTAGATACCATGGTAGTAGTGGCAGCCACAAAGAAGGAACTTGTGGAACAAAACTCCACTGTTCATCCCCGTAATAGAGAGTCCAGGGCTTTGGACAGGTTAAGGAAGCATGTCTATGCTTCGGTGACCTTTGCTCTTAGGTCACTGTATTATCTGGTACATTTCACAAGGTTACAAAAAGATTTGATTAAGGAATTGTCAAATACTCTTTCAGGGTTCACTACTGCAAAGGCTCAAGCTTAGTTAACCTCACAGTTTGCAACCCTTCAGTCCATCTCAAATTCATTCATGAGGCTTATCTCTCATGCAGCTGAGGGTACTTCAAGGGCAGTGGGTTCAGGCATTTCAGTAAGGAGATATGCCTGGATGCACTTGCGTGATTTGGAGGAGCCCTTCATGTCTTCTTTCAACAATGCTCCCTTTGGTGGGATCTTCCATGTTTGTTCCCACAGTGAAGGACACACACTCCAGGTGCAAGAAGGATGGAAAGACTCTCTCTGCTCTAGGAGTATGTTTTTCAACCACCCTAAAGGACCTTTTCTAGAAACCAACAAGGGGACAGAAGATATGAAGATGTTGTTCTAAAAAATCTCAGGATCCTTTCCAAGATTCATGTGTAGATGGTTCCCCAAGAGGCAGAGGGGGGAACACTAACGGAAGATGCCATACATATGGCAGATGTGGTCTGCAAAACCAAGGATATAGAGATTCCTTTTCTGAAAGACCCTACCAGCATTCCTGAAAGGAGTCCTGATTGTCCCCCCTCTGGAGGCAATCTGGGGTCATTTATTCCTAAACTAGAGAGCTTGGCTAGATATCACAGAAGACAGTTATGTGCACAGAATTATTTCCAGAGGTTATATAATTCCCTTTTCCCTTCCACCTCCATCCTCACAAAAGTTTCCTGATGTTACACCCAATCAGAGGAAAACAGCAGCACTAGAGATACAAAAGCAGCTAGAAAAAAGAGTCACCCAAGTAGTCCCACCTGCCAAAAAGGATCTGGAACTTGCTCAAGATTCTTTTTAGTGCCAAAGAAAATGGGACTGGAGACCATTTCTGGATCTCAGCAACTTGAACAAGTCAGTTCGACACTCAGTTTCTGATGGTCATAGTTCAGTCCATTTTGTCATTTCTAGGCAAGGATGATTGGATATGCTTAATAGACCTTCAAGATGCATACTATCACATAAAAATGAACATGCGGTCCACAAGGTTTTATGCTTCCGGCTGGGAGCCAGTCATTTCTAGTTCAGAGCTCTGCCCTTTGGTATTACCACAGCCCCAAGGATGTTCACTGAATGCATGGCAGTGGTGGCAGCTCACTTGAGACTGCAGGGATTCTGGGTGTTTCCTTATTTAGACACCTGGCTCATTACAGCTCCGATCAGTCATCTAGTCGTAATAGCAAGAGACCAGGTACTCCAGACTTGCTTCCTTCTGGGAATTACAATAAACTACAACAAATCCCAGTTGCATCCCTCTCAAACACTGGAATTCATAGGACCAGATTTTGATACAGTATCTGTGATAGCCTCACTTCCCCTAAACAGAGTACAAACTTTAAGATTCCAGGTGCAAAAATTATTTACAACACCAAAATTTCAGCCTGATTAATTCTTTAAGCCTTGGGATCAATGTCAGCAGCCATAATTCTTGTTCCTTTGGCAAGCTATCATATGAGAATTCTTCAGTGGATGCTAGCATCCCAATGATCAAGTCTTTATCAACAGATACACCAAACTCCACAGCAACGGAAATAACAGCACAGACTGAGAATAAATAAAATTTAATTGTGATTCTGGTACCTCGGCCTTCGCCTTCAAATGGAATAGTTTACATACTCAGAAATAAGCCTATAAGAACCACCTTACATTTCATTAATTGAAATCAATTAACATTGTTTCAAAAATTTAAAGCCACATTTACAAAACTTCTACTAAACACTTTTAACTATATTTATTACATGTTAAATGCTTATACATTAAATAGTAAATAACACAATAATTCCCATTAAACATCCACCAATATTATTCATATTTCCAAATTCATACCATTAGGATATAGAGTATTGAAGTTAATAATATATTTAGATTCTGTATTTAATAACCTCCTCTGAAAACTATGGTTTGTCCCCCCCATCCCATAAGGTTTGGCTATAACACTAAAAAATTAAATCTCTCACCGAACCTCCATGTTCTTTATGAAAATGACTAGCCACCGGACTATCAAGCCTTACATTTCTAATGTCTCCTAGATGTTCTAGTATTCTTAATTTCACTTTACGCTTGGTTTGTCCCAAATACCATTTTTGTACAGGACAATTACACCCAATAGCATAAATAACCCCAAATGAGTTACAATCAAAATGATCTATGGCATTATATAAAATGCCATTGATCCTAGTACCATCTAAATTCCTAATTTTATCACATACCTTACATCTACCACATGCATATGCACCTGCATTGGCCAACTTTTTCCTTCTGCCTTTGTTTCTTACTAGCTCCATAGTTTTCAGAGGAGGTTATTAAATATGGAATCTAAATATATTATTAACTTCAATACTCTCTATCCTAATGGTATGAATTTGGAAATATGAATAATATTAGTGGATGTTTAATGGGAATTATTGTATTTACTATTTAATGTATAAGCATTTAACATGTAATAAATATAGTTAAAAGTGTTTAGTAGAAGTTTTGTAAATGTGGCTTTAAATTTTTGAAACAATGTTAATTGATTTCAGTTAATGAAATGTAAGGTGGTTCTTATAGGCTTGTTTCTGAGTATGTAAACTATTCCATTTGAAGGTGAAGGCCGAGGTACCAGAATCACAATTAAATTTTATTTATTCTCAGTCTGTGCTATTTCCATTACTGTGGAGTTTGGTGTATCTGGTTCTTAGTGGCTGTTTTTAGCAGTCTTGGTGTTTTATCAACAGATGTCAGTTCAAGTAAGGATCATACAGATATGCAAGAAGTACCTTTGGTGGTGGAAAAGGTCAGACCAGTTTTTACAAAGCAGTCCATTTATTCTCCCTTAACTGAAGGCCATAGTGACCATGGATGCATCCCAGATTGGGTGAGGGGGGCACTTCCTGTGGAAAAAAGTCCAAGGTACTTGGTCCCTTGAAGGGGCCAATTTGCATATAAATTCTGGAGATTAGAGCAGTGCTTTTAGAGTTGCAAGCCTTTCACAATGCTCTACCTCTGGGGACAATTGTGATCCAAACAGAGAATGTATCCGTAGTTTGGTACATGAACAAATAAGGAGAACTGAGGTCTTATCCCTTGTGTCAAGAAGCCCTCGGAGTGCAGCGGTGAGTGATCTCATGCATCTGCTTTCAGATAGCAATGCACATTCCAGGGAACTCCAATGTGATATCAGACAAATTAAGCAGGTTCATTCTTCCACCTCACGAGTGGTCACTTAATAAAAAGTGACGGCAGTGATTTTTCATCAGTGGGACCAGGTTTGCTATGATCTTTTTGTGTCTTCCCTAAACAAAACGTGTAGCAGCTTCTTTGCCCTAATCCTCCCAACAGATCTCTGAGGGATGCTGTGCTCCACAATTGGCCCTCAGGTCTTCTCTATGCTTATCCACCAACCCCATTGACTCCCAAATTCCTTCAGAAAGCCACAAGGTTAAAGAGCAAAGTCATCCTCATTACACCCTACTGGCCTTAACAAGTTTGGATCCCCTTCCTTTGGCCTCATCTTCTTTACTCACCTTGGATTCTGAATCTGATTCCAGACCTACTGTCTCACCCAACAAGCATGATTCATCCAGACATCTCAAACCTTAAGATAAAAGTGTGGTTTCTTCACTTCCACTAATAGCTAGACAACCTATGCTCTCATCCCATTTGTCATATCGTTTTGTCTTCCCATAAAACCTCCACTAGGAAAATCTACAAGAGGTTTATTGGGCACATCAAAAACATATTGATACCTTTTCAGCTCCTACACAAAGTGTACTAGAGTTTTTGTCAGAAATATTTGATGGAGGGGTTAGCTTCTCAGCCATCACAGTTCAATTGGTTGCAATCTCTAACTTTCATATAGGAGTTGATAATTCTTCCCTAGCTTCTGCTAAGATATGCAAGGTATTTCTAAGAGGTACAATTTTACTTAAGACCACCTTATAAAGACCCTACTCCTCCATGGGATTTGAACCTAGTTCTGCAGGCCTTAATCCAGTCCCCCTTCGAACCAGTTGGAAAATGTGATCTTCAATTTTTGACCTAGAAGTCTTTATTTCTAGTGGCTATTTCCTCTTTCAGGAGAATTTCAGAACTTCAAGCTAAACCAGCTTACTTGATTTCCCATAAGGATAGACTGACATTAAGAACCAATCCTTCCTTCCTTCCTTCCTTCCTAAGGCGTTGTCAGAATTCGAAATCAATCGATTAACTTGCCTGTTTTCTTCCCAAAATTTGAAAATAAAGGGGAATACATGTTACATTTGCTGGACATTCATAGACAGCTGTGTTTCTTCTTACACAGAACAAAATACATTAGAAAATCTGATCAATTATTTATATCCTTTGAAGATAACAAATTTGGCAAATCTTTGATAAAGGTGACATTGGCAAGGTGGGTTACAGACTGTATAGCCTTTGTCTATACTAATATGTGCATTTTGTTACCAAAACCTTTAAGAGCTCACTCTGAGATCTGTGTCAACCTCATCAGTATTTTTAGCTAACAATTCCATGGATGACATGTGCAGGTGCTACTTGGGCTGATCCTCATACTTTTGTTACTCATCACAAATTGGATCTGGTCTCTAGGGGAAGAGCAGCCTTTGGTTTAAATGTGCTCAGGAACATCCTTCCTTAGAGACCATCCTGTATATCAGGTAGCTGGAGACTCGGTCCCAGTGGTTGAGGAATGAATGAAAATTGACAACATCAGATAAGGAAGTTATGTACTTACTATAATGTTCTATCTGTGTTGTCCATATTCATTTTTCCTACTTTCTACTTTCTTGTCGCCAACCCCCAACCTTTGCTATCATGGGCTTCTGGAAGAATGAAATGTAATAAGACACCACTGGTGTCTTGTCAGTGTTCCAGATACTGGTTTCCTTTGTTAGGAACATTATTCAATATTTAGTATTTATATCATCTAACAAACAAGATCTAATGTATGTTAGGGGTTGGTGCATTATGGGTATGGAGGAGCTTGAGAGTTTCAATTGACCATGAGTTATAGTAAGGGCTAAGTCGATTCAGAGGTTCGGATCTGAACCAAATGGTTGAGGAAGAGTAAAAATGGACAACACAGATCGAACGTTATGGTGAGTACATAACTTCTTTTTTTGTGCAGTTAAAACATCAGCTCCTTGCAGCATTTCATTGGGTTTGTGAGAAGGAATTAAGACAGTTGATTGAAGAGATCTGCCCTCTCCAATTTGTACATGGATGTACAAGGAATGAAGAGCAGTATTTTGACAGATAAATCAGTATATGCATAACTTTCAAGCAGACTAATTACAGGAGTTAAAAAAGCATATTGACACTGTACTTGGTGCTTTATTGCAGACTGATTATCCCTTAATCAGTTAGTTTAAATCTAACCAAAATCATAAAATTTATTGGTTTGTTGTAAGATACTTTATGTATTTGCACTGATATATCCCTTTCGGACCACTAGAGTCATCTAGGATAATGTCATGTATATACTGTGTAGATATGTTACACAGATTAATTTGATCATTTCTGATGCTGACATTTTTTAAGCAAACACAAGAACGAGAATATTGATCCAGCATTTATTTTTATCAAGACTGAAGTTAAGACATTTGTGGAATGAAATTCCAGATGATCTGATGTTGGAAGGTGTCAAATGGCTTTTTCTCACTTCTCTTACAATGAATAGACCCATAAGGGCAATGGCACATTGTCTGAGTTGGTGTTTAAGCATAACTATTTTTGATCACTTTGATTTTCATCAGTTTTAGAGGGTTACTGTACTGTGCACAGTAGACCCACTCAATGCCAGTGTGTTCATAGCATCACTGGGATTTGTGTATGTATAGCTAAAACTGGATGAGCATGTGGGCAGTTATTAGCTGGAACACTGGATCAGTTGCCAGTGCTTATATTTGAAATGGGAGTCATGCATTTATTTGTAATGCAATCCGTCAATGTGTTTTTACACTGAAAATACATTAGTGGTATATTGCATTGGTATATTGCTGTGCAAGTGAAGGGTAACCTAGGGTTTGTTCCTTTCTTTTATCCTGCAATGTATCAGTGTTTTCTGGTAGATTGCAGTGTTAGTGAATGAAACAAATATTCCATTACCCTTTATATGCACTTTGAGATCACAGGATCATTGGAGATTACTAGGCTGTCGAACCGGGGGTCATTTCAAACCTAGCCGGTTCATCCTAATGTAATACCATAGAAATGTTAGTTAATACCCAAGATTGCATTTAGTAATGGCTGCCAGTGTCCAGGAGGGTTGTGGGAGCTATTTTAGGTAAGAATTTACAGTGCCCCATCCACTTGTCCAGGTTCCTTTTGAACAGTGTCATAGAGGTGCTCCTATTTCACATGAATAGGTAGCCTATTCCTGTAATCTATAAAGGATAATAGGTTCATAGGTTCACAGGTGTGTACTAGGCTAATGGACTTGGAGCCTTTACAAGCCTAGCCCATAGGATGACCTTGGCATAGTGCCACCCGACCTTAGTTCCCAGTGCCTCTGTCAAACATAGTCACTGGAGTGATCCCTGGGGTGAATTTTCTATTTCCCATCCTCTCATCAAGATTTCTCTTGAAGAGGGCCAGTGAGGTACTCTGCCTGTATGGGAAGTCTATTCCATGGATGGGCAGCCTCTGTGTTATGAACCTGTCCATCTTGTGTTGTTGATTGTGGTAATAAGGTTGAGGTCTCTGGAGTGTGTAGTGTGGAGGGATTGGGATTTCTTTAGATGCAGCATTTCTAACAGAGCTGGGTTAGTTATGGCTTTGTTAGTCAAGCAGAGAACACCTCTAAGTAGGCGATATGAGATAGAGAATAGTTGGAGTTTTTTGGGTCTGTCCATATAGGACAAATGTTTAAGGCCTAAGATCCTCTTTGTGAGGTACTTTTGTGGCCTCTCCAGTTGTTGCAGGTGTCTAGAGAGGTACATGCCAAATGGAGCATTGTACTCGATGATTGGCCTAATGAGGGAAGAGTAGAGAGAGACAATGACCTCTTTCTTCCTGGATGCAAAACCCGTAGTAATGAGATGTGCCACACAGAAGGACTTTCTGACCACAGTGGCAATGTGGTGGTCAAAAGAGTGGTTGCTGTCAACCTGTGTTTCCAGATCTCTTATTATGCCTTCTGTATTCAGTGGACTACCATTGATGTGGTAATTCATGAGAACCGGGTTTTTCCCAAAGGGGATGATGACACATTTTTTGGCATTGAGCTTAAGACCATGGTTCTGACACCAGTCGTTGGTCTCAGTGAGTCCTTTCTGTAGGATGTCAACATCACTTGGGGAGTTAATTATGGCACCCAACTTGCAATCTTCTGTGAACTTTGTCAGCCAGAGTCCCTTTGTGTTGGCCTGGACTTCAGAGAAGTAGATACCAAACAGGAGAGGACCCAGGACTGAACCCTGTGGGACTCCACTCGTGACTGGTCGACAGTCTGACTTGGAGTCAGCTACTTTCACACTGTGGGTTCTACCTGTGAGCCAGTTTGCAACCCACCTAGTGATATAGGGGTTGATGCCTAGCTTAGTGAGTTTGTTCTATGATTCCTGAGTGGGGAATGGTATCAAAGGCCTTGGCCAGATCAAGGTAGACTGTATGAACCACCTTGCTTTCATCCACAGCTCTCGTGACTGACTCGAAGTCAACCAGGTTGAGCAGGCATGATCTACCCTTCACAAAACCAAACTGTGTGGGATCTAGAGTTTGGAGATTCCCTATATCCTTGTTTATTAGGTCCATAATGATGCGTTCCATAGCTTTGCATATCAGACTTGTCAGGCTAATGGGGCGATAGTTCCCAGGGTCTGTAGTCACTCTTTGTAGAGAGGGATGACTGTAGCAGTGCACCATTCAGTAGGGACAAAGCCTGAGGTTAGGCTGTGATTGAACAGGGCACATAGGTGAGGTGCCATTTCACTCTGTAGTTCATGTAGAACACAGCCAGGGATATTGTCAGGTCCCATAGAAGCTGTATTCTTGGCCTTGGACAGTGCTGTTTTAACCTATGCAGCAGTGTGCAAGCAATCATACTGGGTGCCTGGCAATCTACTGATATTGTGATTGGTCCTTTGGTGGGGGAGTGAGGGGTAAAGTTGGCAATGAATCTGTCGGCCAGTATATTAGCAATATCTGTTGGCTCAGTATAGGAGGTGCCATTGTGCAATAGCTCCGTGCAAATCTGGGTATTGCCATGGAAATTCTTTACATAACTATAGAAGGCCTTGTGGTTATCTTTACTATCTGCTGCCATTCTGTTTTCATAGCTAGCTTTAGAGGATTTGATGAGGGATGTCAACTTTTTGTTGATGCTGATAAGATAATTTTTTTAGTCTTGGGACTTCACCTTATTCCGCATCAGTTTCCTCCTTCTGTTGTGTTTGTTTATGGCAGGGGACCACCAGATTGGCTTCCTTTTTTTGGAGGAGAGCATCTTGGTTCTAGTGGGTATGGTGAGATCCATGCATTTGTGTATATTTTCATATAGGGCACTGGTGTATGATTCGGTGGTCATGCAACTGATCTCCATTTACATGGGTACCGTGAAGTTTGCCACCTATGTTTCTAGCAGACCAAAGTTAGGTTTGGAGAAAATTTTCATGGTGGTTACCTTTACGGGGGGGGGGGGGGGGTGGATTTCCAAGGTGATTAGTTTGTGGTCGGATCTAAACAGGGAGGAGTTGACTATTGGTACAGAGCAATGGCCGCCCATGTTAGTAATGACCAGGTCAAGGATGTTACTACCTCTAATGGGGGTAAGAATGAGCAGGTCCAGGGCATTGGAATTAATGAATTCCAGGAAACGTTGGGCAAGTGAATTGGTGCATGAGTAGTTTTTCCAGTTAAGGGAGAGGTAGTTGAAGTCACTCAGTATGAGAGTGTTAGGTTGGACCCTGATATTCTCCAGTGTGCTTAGTAAAGTGAAGTGTGAGTCTTGGGACATGGTTGGGGACCTATAGCAAGCTACAATTTGAATCGCTGTCTTACCCAATGTTAGCTGCACCTGAAGTATCTCTGATGCGTTATGTTGGGCTACCATTCTGGAGGTGTGCGCATCCTTTATGAATATGGAAACACCACCGTCTTTGGAACTTCGGTCCAAGTCCTGAGGCCGAAAGGTGTGGAATGAATTATAGCATGGTAGTGCAGGGGTGCTTTCTGCTGGCTTGAACTAGGACTCTGTTACAGCACAAATGTTGATGTTCTCCATTTTAAGGAGTGCTTCGAGCGAGTGCATTTTGAGATTTAGACTTCTAGCTTTGAGCAGCATGACCCTCAGATTGCACTTGTTTGTAGCTGTTATGGTGGCAATTTGGTCTTTGGAACACCGCCTAAAGGCACTATAGGGGTGGCAAGAGCCTTGGTTAGTATCTGGAAGCCCAGGGGTAACAGATGCAGGCCATCTCTGATAAAGCATCGAGGTCTGTCAATCATGTCATCCCACGCAGACAAATACTGGTTCCCCTTAGAATGACACCAGAAACTTAGCCAGTTGTTGAAATCAATCATTTTCTGCTTGTACTGTGGTATCATTCTGGGTGATGGTAGGAGGCTGCTCAGGGCTAGGGTTATACCTGCCTGGGCTGCATAATCCGAGAGCTCCTCCATGTCTCTTTTCACATAGTCCAGGGAGGTACGTCTCGGGTCATTCGCACCCACATGTACAATGACAGAGTCATACATGTACCTGTTGTTGAGGTTTGTTCCTTTCACTTACAGAGCATTTAAACAATGGAGATACTGTTCTGCCAAGACTGGATAGCAGTGGAGTAAGGGATTCTGTCCTTTTCTCCATTGAAGTGCAATTTCAGAGTTAGTCTATTTATAGTTGTATGGGTTTGGGGGTGCAAGAAGGTTTGCCCTCCTCTTACTCGAGAAGTTTACATTGAAACTTCATGATTTGTGTCTGATATATTGAATCTTGATGTCAGTTTGCATCAGTGTTTCAGTATAGAGTCATTAACCCTGATTTTACTTGCAGATCTTCCGACATGGAGATTACTTTCCTTGTTCTCCCATCATACCATGGTAATGTTGGTTATGACTTCAGAATATTCAAGAAAGAGGTTGAATGCAATAATAGCCTGCTGTTTGTAAGTCGTGGCTCCCATTGACTAAAATAGAATATTTCAAGGGATGATTCTGCAGTATTTCTATGGCACAGTTACACTTGAGGAACCTGCTAATACTTTTATACTAGAATCAAGGATTATTAAGTGAGGTGCTTTAGTGAAGCATTGTGCTGATAATGCTGATGAACATATTTTAAGTTTTCTTTATTACTAACTCTTGGCAGGGCCTTTGACAACAGGCTTTTGTAAAAGGGAGTGAATGGCTGATTAGGACTTAATGCAATGTTTCTTGGAAATAGAGTATTTGGGAGAAGATTAAGATTAACCACTAACACAAATGCAGTTGGTTATTTCAATGTAGTTCATTTTGTCATGGGATTATTTTAATGTTAAATCAGTTCACGTCTAGTATTTATTAACAGTGATAAAAAAGTAAATATAAACATTCATATGATTAAGTCTTGTAGTTTTGCTGAAATGATATGAGCCGGAATGCAGAACAGTTTTATAGTAAATCTGTTACCTGTTCTTTCATTTTTTTAAATGGCTGTTTAGAGGACCACAAATGCTGACTGAAACTGTAGTCCACTGCATTTAGAAAAGTGTCTTGTCATGAGGGATGTTGATCCAGTTAATTTCAGAGAGGTGCCTTTTGCCTTAGCAAAAGGCAGTCAGTGTTCTTATGGAAGTACAGTTATTTCCTTTATCAAGCGATAGTGTTAGAATACATTGGACCGCACCGTGAATCTCATAAAGATTTATGTTTGCGTTTTCTTGGTGTACTTAAATTGATGACTGTTTATATTATCTTTATGGCTCTGATCATGGCAAAAAAGGGTGCTAGGACCAGACCACCTACCTGGTTAACAAAGGTAAAATTAAATTAAAAACATATGTGCATATACATATATATGTATGTGTGTATGTATGTATGTATGTATATATATATATGTGTGTATATATATATATATATATATATATATCTATATATACACAGATACATATACATATATATATATATATATATATATATATATATATATATATATATACACACATATGCAGATAGATATTAAACACACACACGTGTATATGTATGTATATATATATATATATATATATATGTATATATATATATATATATATATATTTATATATAGAGAGAGAGAGATAGCTGGCTATAGATTTATATATAAATAGATGTAGATATACATAGTTATGCCTCTTGCACTAACACCTCTAAATAATTGTAGCCACTAGATCACACAGTGTCACAAAAATGCAAATATACAACATTCTACATATTTCATATCTCAGTGATTGTCTATATTTTTTCATGTGCTTTCAGTAATGTGGTATGTATATTTATATAATTGAAGTATAGTCTGTCATTTGACACAGAGGATTAAGGAGCTGTTTATGACCTGTTTCCTGTGGTCCAGGGTTTGATTCCCTCAGACTCAATTGTGTAACTGTGTAACCCTGAGCAAAGCACTAAATCAGGCATTGCTCCAGGGCTGACTCTGAAAGAGGTCCATGGCGATCACTGCTCTGCCCAGTCAACAGATATAAATAAAATGAAATAGACATAAAGCAACATAAAGCATACAGTCACAAAGTATGTCACCCAGCTCTGGTTATTAAAAGCACATCTTACTGGTAATGAACTTACCAGGTATGTGGAATGTGTACAAGTATTTAAATGCGGCAAAGCATATTTCTGCCATAACTACTGAATCTTTTACAAATGGCTAAGTTTTTATCATCCCATATTCTATTTCTGGGGCTGGCTGCTTAGTTCTTGTAACTCTAGGAACAGATAACCACAGAGATATGAAATACCTGATCTGAAGTTGCTGTCTTCATTTGCTCTTCAACCTGTGGGAACATGGATCTGGGATGAATCTGACTTGGCCGCATTTCTTCAGCATCAGATCTGAGCTCCAAGCTCCTCTCCTACCCATAATGCCTGTCTCCTTCCTCCCTTCAGATCTCGTTTGCTGTGTCTAGCGTTCGCATCGTGGTCTGTACTCTAAATGATTTTTTGGGTAGGTTTTTCTGGGTTTTATAGCTATCTTTAGTCCTCTATCTCCCCTTTCACTTTTCTTGTTCTTTGCGCTCAGGTGTTGGTACTTTAAGTAAAAAAAAAAAAACAAAAAGGAAACCTTTTCCTGCTTCTGTTCCCCTCTGCTCTCTCTCTCATGTGAGTGTGAGTGCATGGGTTCTTTCTCTCTCTGTCCTTATGGCAGTGATACCCAAACCAGGATTCAGAAAATTAACAGAGTGCACCTATAAACTTTCCCCTGCAGATGGCCACACTCTGTACGTTGTGTGTTTAGGGGTTCCTCACCTTGATTCCTCCTGCCCGATCTGCATGGGGTTCAATCCCCATGCATTGATCGAGAGGAGGAATAAACTTATTCTTAAGGGCCTCCTTAAACCTCCCATTACGGAGGCTTAAGCTTCATCTTTGACCACTTCTGGTCCCCCCTTCACCTTGGCATCTGGGACTGAACTTCCCACCAAGAGGACCGGGGATCCGGGGATGGAGAGAAGCGTAAACACTGGGATAGGCCAAGGAAGCAGGCCCCCTGACCACCCCACCTCGGCCAAACCACTAGCAAAATCTCACCCAGGCCTTTGCTTGAGTTACCCCTGGCTCAGTTCCCCTTGCTTCTCTCTAGAGCCGGAGGTTTCTTGGAGCCATTCACCGGTGTCAGCTTCACTCCACTGACTGTCTAGATTGGTGTTGATGGCCTCTTCTGCTAGGTCCACCTGCAGCCTCTGAAGCTGAGGTGGACAGGATGATGTGGAGGTTGATCCGCATGCAGATACAGATGGGAATCTTGCCTGCTCCCTTCCCCTCCGGGGCTGGGGGCATGCAGTCTGCTTTCATCCCGATAACTCCTTCTCTGATCCAACTCCCGGTTTTGGAGTCCTTGGGCTAGAGGAACCTCAGCATCAAGAGGTTGGCGCTGATGGTACCTGGTACCTCAACTTGAGTGGGTCGGCTTTGATGAGCTTGAAGCCATCCAGCTCTCGGAGCCATAGCCTCGGCGCTGGATCTGAGGGGGTGGTTTTTGGCTCCGAGTTTTTCAGAGCAGAGCCTTGCAGTTGAGTCTCAACACCTGGAGGTTTGGCATTGGCTCCCCCATTGATCCAGAGGATTACAGACCCGATTGTAGCCCCAGCTCATGGGGGTTCATTCTCCTTCTGCCTTTGGTGTGGTGGAGAGAGTTTTCTCGATCCCACCAAGACCCTTGACAATCGCGTCCTCTGAATCCATCCTGACTCCCTCTGTTTCTGGTCCGAATTCCACCATCCTGCCACCTCAGGGACAGCCTGCTACCTTTCCACCCCAGGGAGTTCCCACACGGGAACAGCTGGATGTTTTCAAGTCCTTCCCAGAGAACCCCCCCTTGAGGAGTTTCCTTGGAAATGCACATGTAAAAGGAGGCACTTAAACTCCTCACCATTGTCTCTCATGGAAGACACCGACTTGGAGGAATGGGAGGGTTCCCCTTGATCACCCCCAGAGGATGTCTCATTTGGAGACATCATGGAGATCCTGCGGCAGAGTGGGGGGGGGTGGTCTATCCAAAAACCCAACCCTGACGAGTTGGTGTTCCTGGAGGCATTTGGTGCAGGACCCTCTACTTCCTGAAGTCCCTCCCGCAGATCCTCTGGTGGATCTTGTTACATCTCAGGTGTGGAAGGAGCCTGACAAGGTGGGCCCTATCCCCAAATGCCCTGATAAGGTCCTCATCACCCCTTCTGATAAACCACACTGGTGAAAGGGACCCACTGTTGATGCCATGTTGGTGGCAGCTGTGGCCACCAAGAAGGAGCTCGCACAGGAGAGCTCCGAGGTCCATCTGCTGGACCGAGAGTCTAGGACCTTGGACCATTTTGTGAAGTGGGCCTACACTTCAGCAACATTTTCTGTATGTGCGCTGAACTACATGTCACACGTTATTAGGCTTCAGCGAGACCTAGTGAAGGAGGTCACCGAGTCTGCCCCAGGGTCCATGTCGGTGTGGGATACGAAGGTTTTCTCCTCTCAAATAGCCACCCTCACCACCATTGCCAGCACATCTATGCGGCTTCTATCTCATGCTACTGAGGATACCATCAGAGCTGCTGGAGCAGGCATTGCCATCAGGAGTTACACCTGGCTCTGACTTTGTACCTTCTCGGAGCCCTTCAAGGTGTCATTTACAAAGGCCCCATTCCACTCTCTTTGGAAAGACGGTACATGATACACTGGTCCAGATCGAGAAGAATGGGAAGCTTCCATCTGTCATTGGAGTCTGCTTCTCAACCCCTCAACAATCCTTCTCCAGGAATCAGTGGGGGGGGGCGAAGAATGTGTGAAGATGTGGCTCCTAAAATCTAAGGGTTATTCCCAGGATGCTCGGGACTTGCCCTACCCCAGAGGCAGAGGGGGATTTGACAGAAGCTGCCCTCGTGGCAGAGGTGGCCCGAGGAACCAGTGGATTCATTCTTGGAAGGTGCAAGCAGCAGCCCTGAAGGGTTGCCTGGCTGCTCGTCTCTGGAGGCAGTTGGAGGTCAACTCTCACTACACTCAACAGCCTGGGAGTCAATTACAGATGATTAATGGGTGTTGTGAATCATATTCAGAGGTTATTCAATCCCCTTCTTTCAAAGGCCAGTTCCAGCCATACACCTCCCGGATATTCCACCTGTGCAAAGGGAGGCAGCAGCGCAGGAAATTTCCCAGCTGCTAAAAGAAATGAGTCACCCAGCCTGTCCCCCTAGAATTTTTAGTGACAAAGAAAATGGAGGACTTGAGACCAATTCAGGATCTCTCTACCCTGAACCTGTCAGTTGCCCAGATGAAATTTCAGGTGGTCATTCCAATCTATCCTGCCCTTCCTGCAGGAGAACGACTAGATGTTCTCAGCAGACCTTCAAGATGCGTACTATCACATCAAAATGGACAGAGGTTTCTCTGCTTCCAGCTGGGGACCAATCATTACCAGTTCAGAGCACTACCCTTTGGTCTCACCACAGCTCCCAGGGTGTTCATCAAAGTGATGGTTGTGGTAGCAGCTCACCTGCAGCTGCAGAGCTCCCAGGTCTTCTCATACCTGGACGATTGGCTCCTTTCTGTCCCATCCAGGCCTTGATTCTGCCAAGCCATAGATTTCCTTATCCAAACCGCCCACCAGTTGGGCACCACCATAAATCTCAACAAATCCTTGTTAAAACCAGTTCAAGTTCTGGACTTCATTGGTGCCCAGTTAGATACCATTCAGACCAAGGTTTTCCTGACACCAGTAAAAAAGGGTCCCTGCACGTTAGGCAATTATACAGCTTCAACCACAATGTAGAAAGCAAAAAGTAAGCCAGCAAACTGTGGTGCTGATACAAATATAAAATATTTATTGCATGTCAGCAAAAGAAATAACAAACAAACCGGTTTCGGCTATAATGGTTATATAGCCTTCCTCAGTGTTAAAAATGAAAAAAGATCAAGCTTCTTTTATGAATGACATCAAACACAGCAAACAAACTGATTGATCAAATTATAGATGTTCATTAAGTCCCGGTGGAAAAAGTCCACCCAATTTAATTATCCACTTCTTTTCTTTGGCATTAAGAATAGTATGCCACCCAGCTTTTATTGATCTGTTGCCACCAGTTTTGTCTATCACCATAAATCTGAAAGAAGCTGTAGGATGTATTAAGGAATGCTTGTATAATGCGCTGCTGGGTTTCTTAGTCCTCATATCACTGATATGTTCTAATATCCTTATTCTAAGTGGTCTCAAAGTCTGACCCACATAGAATGTTGAACAACTGCAAGTAGTCAAATAAATCACCCAATCACTGCTGCAGTTAGCAAAAAAATCGGTTATCAAATACATTCCCCGAATTTTTACTTGTGAATTGTTTAGATTTCATAATTCTATTGCAGTGACTACAATGGCCACAGGGTGTACACCCAACAAGTATGTCCCCCAATCCAATAAATATTTAATATTTGTATCAGCACCACAGTTTGCTGGCTTCCTTTTTGCTTCCTGACACCAGACAGACTTCAACCCCTCAAACTTCATGTCTTGCACATTCTTCAAGTTCCATCTTTTCTAGTGGAGTTTTTTTAAGGGGGTTGGGGTCCATGGTGGCCACGATCACCCTCGTTCCCACAGCTCAGTTATACATGAGGGTGCATTGGACTCTGGAGGTCCAGTGGCCATTTCTAGATCTACCATTTTCACATCCTGTCTATTGCGAGCATGCACAGATTCAGTCCCCAGAACTTCTTCGCAGTTGCCCATTTATTCTTCCCTTCCCTCTGACCATGGTGACCATGGATGCCTCCCTACTTGGGTGGGGGGGGGGCATTGCTTGGGAAGGACAGTTCAAGGCATGTCGTCTTCCCTGGAGACCCAGTTGCATATCCCTGTCCTGGAGATGAGGCGGTGTTATTGACGTTGCAAACTCTTCATGCTCATCTTCCCCTAGGGACGATTGCCATGCAGACAAACAATATGTCGGTAGTCTGGTATATCAACAAACAGGGGGGACCAGGTCTGATCCCCTTTGCTGCAAAACTGTGAGATTGTGGGAGTGGGCAGTCTCCACCAGCCATTTTCTGGTGGCAATGCACATTCCCGGCAGGTACAACATTTTAGCGGACAGGCTCAGCAGGTCTATCCTGATGCCTTATGAGTGGTCTCTGAATCCTTTAGTAATGAAACAGATCTTTCTAAAGTAGAGTCAGCCTTGCTGCAATCTCTTCACCTCTCCTTCCAATGTGAAGTGCAGCGAGTTCTTCACTCTGAACCCCCCTCAGGGGAGTCCCACAGAGAAGCTGTAGTTCATGCTTGTCCCTCCAGTCTTCTCTATGCTTATGCTCTACTTCCCCTGATCTCAAAACTTATTTAGAAAGCACAATGGCTGGGGAGCTCAGTCATCCTCATTGCCCCCTTCTCGCCTCGCCAAGTATGGTTCTCTTCTCTGTGATCTCATGTAGTGTGTTCTCCCTGGACATTCGATCTGGTTCTGGATCTGATTTCACATCCCTCAGGGATTCCTCATCCAGATCTGGTCAGTCTGAAGCTCACCGCTTGGCTGCTCCAGTTCCCATGATAGGACTCTTGGGATATCTTCTCCAGTTAAGAAGCTTTTGGTAGCAGTTCATAGATTTCCACGAGGAAGGTTTATTCGAGAAAGTGGAAACGTTTCTCAATTTGGGCATCTCACCATGATTTGAATCCCTTCACTGCTACATTTCCTGTTATCTTAGCATTTATGGCAGGCATGTTTCAACA
>NC_056737.1:1972517831-1972542831 GCF_019279795.1 Protopterus annectens
CTTGGTTGTAACATAAATAGGACATATTGGAGGGACAAGTATGTGTCTCTGAGAATTCCCCTCCTCTGGAACAGGCTTCCATCCATGTGAGCGTAACCTGGACTAGTGTATGGGAAACTGGACATTCACACTAGATGTAGCACCTATGTCTCTGATGGACAGAGATGGTCTGTAAATCATACACTGCCTTACATATACTCCTTAAAATAACCTCTAAGGCTCAAAAAACCTGCAGGATACATTTGGAATGCATGGCTAGGCTTAGAAAGGCTCCAGTGGTTGTTAACCTAGTATACATCTATGAACAATTTTTTTATCATTTATTTGGATCCCTGTCAGAAGTGTGAGATTCAATAGTGCAAGTCCTGAAATTCTGAAAATTTAAGTGAAGTTTAACATAAGTAACAGTGAACTTTGAATGTAGCGATTACAAATGTAAAGTGCTTTGGGGGGGAGGGGGCAAGTCTCAAATTCCCCTGATATGGGAGGGCAGCATCCCTAACAACCCTGGTATTTGGTCACTATGTCAGAGAAAAGGAAATATGAAAAGTTACAGTAAATATGTAGTTAGTTTGTATTTCTCAGTAGTCACACAATACTTGCAGTGCTGTGGGTTGCAGTCACTGTTCTCTAACATACAAGAGGACCTCCCCCCATTTATTCTTTATTGTAACCTGGTGACCAAGACTAGTTTTTAATGTATACCCAGCTATACATGTACATTCTTCATTATACAGAATTATGCAGACATGCCATAACCATTAGAGTCTGAGCTCACATGGAACTGATGATTTAGTTTTTCTTTTAATTTTCCTGTTGCAAGCACTTAACAGAAATGATCCAGTTAACTGCTGCCTACTATTTAGAACAGATTTTACCTAGTACATATTTTAAGGTAGTCAAGATGTTGTTTTGGCACCCCTTGACATCTCTGAAGTCTGTGCAATGTGTAAGTTGATAACTTAGAATAAGGGCTTCTTAGCATTTCTGCACGTAAATAAATTAAGTGCAGAGTGGAGGAACTTGTCATCCTTGTGACCTCATGCCAACAGCATTTTGCTCTGGCTGCAGTTCTGCTGAAATAACACTGTGACCTATTCTGTTGAAGGTTGATATCTGTATATATATATTTCTTTAGTCTTAATTATTAAAATAAGAGGATTTACTTGTTTTGTTAGCCGTGGTATAGTGATCTGCTTATATTTTGTGCCAAAGTATGTCCGTTCTAGAGGGTAAAAGCTTAATGACTAAAACAATATATCGATTGTTTACATGAAAAAAAGAAAACGAGAAAAAGTTTCCATACATATGGTACGTGGTGCCACCTATGAACATAGTAACAACATGAACATATATTTAAAACCATGTTTGCTTACAGGAGAATTGACAGCGCTCAAGTGGACTACATTAGATGCACAGGGAAAGCTAAAACCCTACTGAGTACAGACTAATTTAGTGAGTGTTAGTAGGTGCAGCACAAGGCACACAATATGGCTGAAACGTGAGCAATGGCAAGGTTACAAATGAAAGACTTTAATGAGCAGCAATCTTGCAGAGTGGAACAAGCAAAACCACTAGTTTAAGGATAATAGGCTTTTGTATCCTGATATAATGAATACCCAGTCAGAGACTTAATCATATCAGGGCATAACATTACACTGTACTTGTCAAAGGCAGAGTGACATGCAGTGAACACATGTATGTAGATTCAGCACACGATGCAAGCAATATGTTATGGTGAGGGTACATTAGATATGTGCAGATTCGCCATATTATAGATATATGCATGAAACCTATGTGTAAGGATCAGCTCCAGAGCAAGAGCACAACTCTTATAGCAATGTTAGCAAAACACATGGTCACATAGTTGGACTGAGAACACTTGTGTGTAAAAAGGAGATACAGCACAAGCACATTCACACAGTGATGCCAAAAGGATGAGACTGAGATTAGGAAAATAATTTGCTAAGTATGTGGAATATAAGAAACCACTATTAACAAGATATACAGTTGTGACTGACCTCATGTAACATATTCAAGGTGAAGGTGTATAGCCACTAGAAGTTGTTTTGTGTAGTTAGTAAATTAGTATGTAACTGACAGTTTTCCAAGTTAACAGGGCAAATTATGACAAGTGTGATATCATTGAATCAATGCTAATACACTGCTGGCATGCAAACACTTGAGAAAAAAGTAAACAGACACATATGATATAAACACTATCACATAACTGAGCAGCCACACAAAGTATCAGCACAATCTGTTATATACTGTATTTTAGACTGCATTTGTTTACTGAGCAAGTGGACTGAAGAGCATCCTTGGATCTGATGGAACATATGCACAACCATAAAACCAATAGCATCAAAACAACTTAATCTAGGGACTTGAAACTTGGTTGTAACATAAATAGGACATATTGGAGGGACAAGTATGTGTCTCTGAGAATTCTTTCAACTATAGTCTGCTTTAAACACAGATTAGTTATATCAGCAGCAAAGTATTTTAACTATGGGTCTGTGTATGACTATATCATAACAATAGTTATTAACAAGACAGTATTCTACTCAATTAAGTGAAACTCTGGGCCTTCTGTATGCAATGCTGTTCAGTAATAACTGCACTGCCACACATTAGTGATGATTTAAGCATCTCAGTCTGTTTTATTATTGTAGTACCTGCTAGGGTATAATCTAATGTGTTCTACAACAGATTCAAGAAAATAATTAATTGTTATGGTGCTGTGCTTTGATATACTCAGACTATGTAAGCTGTGATTTCTCATGTAGTGTTAGAGACAGTGGTTTCATCTTGTGTTGCTATGGTGGCTATTAGCCGATTGCTTTCTGGTTTGTTCTTTAAGTGTAGCACTTGTTTTGAATTGTGTGGTTAGATGATTTAGCAGTTCTTTTTTGAAAATGTTATGGTCTGGGCTGGTTTTTGTATAGCTCAGTAAACAGTTCCGAGTGTATGTTGAGAGAAGATGAAATGCTATCTGTGCTCTGCCTAGGTGATTTTATGGTCTGGTCAGTAAGGCTGCATAGAGTAGTTGTCTAGATATAGTAGTTTGTGTATAAAAGAGCAAAGTATTTGGGTTGTATTTAATTTCAGTAAAATGCATAGCCAAAAATATGACAATCACAGTTAGACTTGCAACAGATTGGTAGTCCACTGGGCTGACCAGATCTAAGAATTGACATAGCAGTAAATTTCACCAAAAAGTAAATGGTAATACAAAGCAACAAATCGGTGGTATACAAAGTAGATTCTTTATCTTAAGTTCCAACCTTTAACTACTTAGCTTGTGCACCTCTTAAACCTGATTGACTTTTTCGAAGCAGTCACCAAAGTCGTAGACGAGGGTAAGGTGGTGCACACAGCCTATCTTGACCTCGCCAAGGCTTTCAACACTATCCCCCACTCAGTTATTATAGATAAACTCACTGGACTAGGCATAAATCCATATGTCACAAGATGGGTGACCAACTGGCTCACTGACAGAACCCACACAGTGAAAGTAGCTGACTCCAAATCCGACTTCAGACCAGTGACAAGTGGAGTACCACAAGGTTCAGTCCTGGGTCCTCTCCTGTTTGGTATCTACTTCTCTGAAGTCCAGGCTAATATAGCTGGTCTCTGGCTAATGAAATTCGCAGACAACTGCAAACTAGGAGCCATAATATATTTGCCTAAGGATGTGGACATTCTACAAAGCGGCCTCACTGAGACTGATGCTTGGTGTCAAAGTCATGGCCTAAAGCTCAATGCCAAGAAGTGCTTTGTCATCCCCTTTGGGAAAAACACTATATCCATGAACTACCACATAGGCAGTAGCCTACTAAACACCAAAAGTGTGATGAGAGACCTTGGGACACAGGTGGACAGTAGTGTCTCCTTTGATAATCACGTCACTACAGTAGTCAGAAAATCCCTCTATGCGCCACATCTCATCACAAAGGGTTTCTCCTCCAGAAAAAGAAATGTCATCGTTCCTCTCTACTCATCCCTCTTCAGACCCTTTATAGATTACAATGCCCCATTTGGCATGTACCTTGCAAGACATCTACAACAACTAGAAAGGCCACAGAAATACCTCACTAAGAGGATTACTGGCCTCAAACAGATGTCATATGCAGACTCCAGCTCTACTCCATCGCATATCACCTACTCAGAGGCAACCTCTGCCTAACGTACAAAGCCATGTCTAACCCAGATCTGATGGACATGCTGCACTTAAAGAAATCCCAATCTCTCCGAGCCACATGCTCCAGGGACCTAAACCTTGTCACCACAATAAACAGAACATGCTGGAGGGACAGATTCCTGTCCCAGAGACTTCCCATGCTCTGGAAAAGGCTACCCATTCATGTCAAGCAGAGCTCCTCATTAACCCTCCATAAGAGAAATCTTGACAATTGGACGGGAAACAGGAAATTCACTCTGGGGATCACTGCTGTGGCACTGCTCAACAGGGGCATAGGAAAATAATTTTCTTGGGTGGCGAAAGCCAGGGAACCTCATTTGGCTAGGCTTATATAGGTCCCAGGGCCAATAGCCTAGTACCTACCTCTGAACCTATGAACCTTCCTTGCTGCCTGCTCCAGCCTGAACCATTTTTTTTTAATCTTTTTTTCTGTTTGAACTGTTCAGCCCTTGACTGCTTTCTGGCATTTCATAATATGTGTATGGCAGTTAATGTGTCTAATAGCCAGAGTGGAGGTTGTGTAGATATTTTACCATTATGATCCATGATCTTGTTAACCTTGTCACTGGGGACAATACTGAGACTTGGATCCAGTTTAAAACCCATAATAGTGCCTAAAGATATTTGTGAATAATCTCCTACAGGGTTCTTATACATGCACTGCTTACAGATATATAACTTAGTGATTCTCTGTCAAACAAATCCATCATTGTAAATGATAGTCCTTAGTAGAATTTATTTTCTCCAGGCACACTTGTTAGTTACCATTTCCTGGGATGTCATGGGTCATAGAAACCAATCCTTGCCAAAATAATCTAGATTAAATAAAATGTATCAAGTGCAATATGCTCGATTAGTACAAGTCAAATATAGACACTGTACCCAAAATGGTTACTTACCATTCTCTGGAGGATCACTAGAAGGGACAAAATGGGCAGGCATAATGGCAGTCAAAATATCTGCGGCAAAAAAGAGCTGGAGAAGACATGAGTTGTTAATCCTTTTAACAAAATGCCTGCTGACACACACTGCTGGGGAAAGAGTTCAACTCTGCTCTGAGGACATCCAAAAAGTCTGAAAGTCAGCTCAGAGGTGTGGACATTTGCATAAATCCAATCCCCATGGTTAAGGAATTATGCTGCAGTAGTGATCCTTCTGATGGTCATCAAGTGACCCCAGAGGCATGATGCAGTGAAACAGGAGTTTGCACTTTTCACAGATGTGTATAACTAATGAGAGACTGTATGGAATAGAGTACGCTGGAGAAAGTAAGAAAGGACTATATAACAACAGAAAGGTTTAAGGAAGCTTTGAGCTTATTGAAAAATGAATAAAGGAAGGGAAGGGGGCAACTGCATGCAGCTAATTGCAGTATGTGGTTGGCTTAATAAATTGTATCTTTTTGCTTTTGTACAGTCAGAATTAATTTAAATATTTTATATGAAAATGCAAAAAATACAGTGTTAGTAAATGGTGTAAACTTGGCTCGTACATATTTTTCCTACATACATAAATGTCCTTCAGGCAGACACAGACACACGGCGCGCACACACACACACACACACACACACGCACATGCACACACACACACACACACACACACACACACACACACACACGCACACACACACACACACACACACACACACACACACACACACACACACACACACACACCTAAAGCGTACACACATATCCATAAATTAGTTTGATATTTCTGTTTTATAACAAACATGTTGTGTAAAGCAACAAGCACACACTATTGTTGATTTATATTCTGGTAGTAATAGTGTATTATGCTGTTCATTGTAATTTATGATTGACAATTTAGGTGCTATGTCAGAACAAAAAAAGGACATATAATGAGCCCCAGTGTTTTAAAACAAAATTTGTAACTTAAGGTTTGTTAGTGAAACGTGACTGGAAATTTATATCCATGGCGAAAATCAAAAAAAATTCCTACTCTGTAATCTGAGTCAATGTTTTTCCTTTTTCCTTACAATTTAATGCTGTTCACGCCTCACAAAAATATTTACTTATATGTGTACTCTGTATGAAATGGCTAGCCAATGCATTTCTCATATTTTTTCATCAAGTCATGTAAATCTTCATCTCTAGGCACTCTTACTGCTTAATTCTTCATATTTACAGTAGGATATACTATGTAAGCTAAAAAAATAATCTTATGTTTCCTTTTTTGATTATGCATGCAGATGTTTATCCAAAGCCACAGCCTTAGCCTGGTAGATCTGTGCCACCATATCTCTCAACCTGTTAATGCAAAAAATCTGGACAAAGCTTGACAAAATGGGGGTACAAATAGGGACATATTTTAAATATTGCTCTTACTCATAAACTTAGAAAGTTGCTAGATTTACAGGATTTGTTTTAATATACATTTTCTGAAGGATTTGAAGTCTGAAACTCAAATGTATGTTATTATTTAGTGACTTCAATCTTAAGATCATCCCAGTGATTTGCCAGGAAAAAGAGGAACAAGCCAAAAATATGAGCCAAAAATCTGGACATTCTGTGAAAATCTGTACAGTTGAGAGGAATGTGTGCCACTGCATTGTTGATGCTTTCCTCCTTATGATATACATCTAAGATTTATTTCAAATGCAGTTCAGTTACCTCTTAGCTTGGAGGATAGTCCTCCATGACAGAATGACTAAACAACACACATGTAAGAAACGTGTATAAATAATGCAGAAGAGTATAATGTGATGTAGTCAAATAGCTTCACAAGACCCAACAGACAGGTTGCATGTGGCTGTAGCACAGCTGGACCCATTCTGCATGCCAGAATGTTAGTATGAAAGAGCATCACTAGAAAGCATTTACTGCATGGAAGTACTGTAAATGAGTTGCTAAATATGCTTCTAGTATACATGCAGCAGGCTTACATATATATATAACAGTTAATTTGTACCTCAGTTAAACCACCATTCTTATTGACTGAGATCCCCTATGCTACCTGTTGGCTATGTTACCAGTTAGGCACTAATTTGATAGCCTGACAAAGACAGTTGACATCACCGACCCTATGAATATTACCAACAGACATGTCTCTGTCATAAAGCAGGAAGCAGCAGTGAAGAAAGAATTCCTGAACTATCGTAACAAAAAAAGTTGTGCCATGCTTTTGAGATGACTTTGATGTATTTATAGTGTTTATCCATAGTAATATGATGCATGTATGCCCAGCAGCCTTGACATTACAATATTTCTGCTTTTGGCAGATAGCCTTCTGCTAACCTTATCACTGAGACTGTTTGAGACTGAGTTTTGCAGTTTAACTCAGTGAGTGTGATGTGATTGATAGAAAACAGAACACAGAACACTGACACAACATAGTATGTAATCACATTTTTTAACCATTGGAACTGACATTGATCATGGAAATTTGTTATAGGAAAATTCAGATGTTAATTTGTCAATCTCACCTTCATTCTTGCTGGATGGGTTCTGAGCCCATCCTCTGCTCCAACTCAGCCTATACCAAAGCTCGAGAGCTATTTACCGGCTCGAGGCCCTCCCTATATCCCACAATGCTAGGCATCCAATACCCAGATCTCGTTTGCCGCTTCAGCTGCGAGGTTGCGTGTTTACCGGCTCCAGGTCGTATAAAACTTTTTTACTAAGTTTATTTAGATATAAATAGCTAATTTCTTGTTAGATATTTTTCTTTTAGTGTCCCCTTTCTGATCCCTTGAGAAATCCCATTTAGAAACTCTCTTTGCTAGTAGTTTTCAGAGTTTCTCCCCCCCTCCCCCACCCTTTAGGGTAGAGTTAGTTTTTTCTTATATATATTTATATTTCTACTAGTCTTGTTAACTGTATTTTTATAGCAGTATTATTACTCTTATTACTACTATATTATTCTAGTGTTAGTTCTAGTGCATGTGTGTGTGTTTGTAGTGTGTTAGGCACTAGTTACTTAGTTCCTTGGTACCCTGTTATAGTGCCATTATGTCTAAGGATACTAAGGTCTCAGGTTTCAAGAAGTGTGACTCGTGCTGTCAGAATATGTCTCTGACAGACGGTCACACTTCTTGTGTGTATTGTTTGGGCCCCCTACACCTGCAGGACTCCTGTTCGGTCTGTCATGTCTTCAGTCCGAGAGTCCTGCAGGAGCGTAGGAACAAACTTATTTCGAGGGGCTTACTTAAGCCTGAAGGGTCCCCGACTAAGCCTTCATCAGGTAAACCCTCCAAGCCCACCAAACCGTCGGCTCCTTGTTCGGAGCCGTCGCCAAGCTGAGCTGCTGCCTCCTTGTTGGTTTCGGCTGGAACCGACACTTTGAGATCTCAGTTGGCTCCTGTTGTAGTGTCGGAGCCTTCTCTGAGCCGAAAACGCTCGAGATCTCTCTCTTTGGAGTCTGTTCATTCAGCTCCGAGATCTCCGTTACTACAGTCAGAGTGGCGCCATAGGTCACATTCCTCTCGGTCTTCCAGGCTTTCTGATCATGACCTCGAGAGGGTGGTCAGTAGACTCCTAAATTCGCAGGCACTTGCCCAAATGTTATCTAGCCCTTCTCAACAGACTGCGGCTATCCCTGCATCTTCAACAATTCTTCCTCCGAGTCTTCCATTATGTTCGGAGCCGGAGCTCATTGGGGCTCGAATCGTTGGTACGTCGGAGCCGATACCTCACATTTCGGCTCTTTCGTCGTCTCTGATCTCTTCATTGGTTCCATCTGTGGAGGGATCCGGGTGCCGAGACTCCCTCATCGGCTCCAAGGGGGTGAGTGGCATTGGACGCTTGTCCGACCCCGTTCTCCCTCTCGGTGCCTCGGCGCAGGTGAGCTCAGCCCCGACATCGGCCTCGGAGCCGTCACTTTCGGTGCCGGGAGGGGTTCTCATCTCTTCGGAGCAGGGACCTTCCTCTCTGCTCGATAGGGGTGCCTTTGAGGTCATGAGGAGCGTACTGACTCCTGGGTTGGACCCACGATCGGCTCCTTCGGCTCCTCCCCCCATGGTGCCTACGTCGGTCTCTGTTCACCCTCCTGACCCCAAGCGTGGAGAACAGATGCTCCAGGTAGCCCCATTGGGTGTGTCTTCCTCTTCTGAGGCCTCCCCTGATCATTCAGAGGAGCCCCCTTGGAAGAGAAAATGTAAGAGGAAACATGTTGACTCCCCCGAGTCAGTCACCTCAGACACCGATTTGGAGGATTCGGAAGGGTCCCCAAGGTCCCCCTCTGAGGATGGCTCCTTTTCAGACATCCTTGAGATCCTCAGGCAGAGGGGGAACTGGACTGCCCTTAACCCCTCCGAGGACGAGTCAGTGTACTTGGATGCATTTGGTTCTCACCCCTCCACCTCCTGGGTGTCTCTGCCTTTCGACCCACTCATGGAAGTGGTGGCTCGGAAGGCATGGATGGCCCCGGACACAGTGGAACCAAATCCCCATAGGCCCACAAAATTTATTACAGCCCCATCCTACAAACAGTTTCTTACGAAGGGTGTCCCTGTTGATGCCATGGTGGTTGCAGCAGCCACTAAGAAGGAGTTGGCTGATCCTTCTGTCCCTGTCCATCCACCTAATAAAGAATATAGGACAATGGACAGGTACGGGAAGCGGATGTTTTCTTCAGCGACCTTTTCCATGCGTTCGCTGAACTACTTATGCCATTTTACCCACCTTCAAAGGGATATCCTTAAGGAATTGGGTGATACACTTCAAGATCCATCTGCCACGGGTTTTCAGGAAAAGATTAACTCCCAGCTGGCAACCCTTAACTCCATTGTTAACTCCTCCATGCGGCTCATTTCTTATGCAGCCAATGGGGTGAGTAGGGCCGAAGGCACAGGTGTAGCCTTGAGATGACATGCCTGGATGTGGTTGTGCAACTTTGCTGACCCCTTTAAGGCATCCTTTAACACCCCCTTCGATGGTTCGGCTTTGTTCGGACCACAGGTGAAGGATACACTTACCAGGTGCGAGCAGGAAGGCAAGACTCTCTCTGCCGTGGAAGTCCATTTTTCCACTCCATCTAGACCATACCCGAAAGGTCAGAAGGGTGGAAAAATGTGGTTTCGCAAACCCCAGGGAGTCATGCCTGACGCACGTGGTGAGTTTCCCTCCAGGGGCAGAGGAGGGAACAATAATAGACACTGCCCGAGGGGTAGAGGGGGTCCGCAGAATCAGGGTAGCAGGGAATCTTTCTCTGGCAAAACCCTTCCAGCGCCCCTGAGGGGCTGCCCAACTGTCCACCTTGGAGGCAGTCGGGGGAAGGTTGTCACTGTACCCAGAAGCCTGGCAACTCCTCACACAAGACAAATGGGTACAGTCTGTCATATCCAAGGGTTACAAAATTCCCTTCATCCACACCCCTGTACAAAGAAACAGATCCCTTCCAGATGTCCCATCCGCGCTAAGGGATCACGCAGTACTAGAAATTTCAAAACTGCTAAAAAAGAGGGCCATCCAGCCAGTCCCAGCAGACCAGCAAGGATCCAGAATTTACTCCAAGTTCTTTTTGGTACCGAAAAAAACAGGGGACTGCAGACGCATTCTGGATCTCAGCAGACTGAACAGGTCTATACAAAGAACAAAGTTCTGGATGGTCACGCTTCAGTCCATTCTACCCTTTTTGGGTCAGGACAATTGGATGTGCTCTATAGACCTTCAGGATGCGTACTACCATATCAAAATGAACAGGCGCTCCAGAAGGTTTCTCCGCTTCCAGCTGGGAGCCAGTCACTATCAATTCAGAGCCCTGCCCTTTGGTCTCACCACAGCCCCCAGGGTGTTCACCAAATGCATGGCAGTGGCTACGGCTCACCTGAGACGATGGGGATTCCAGGTGTTTCCATATCTCGACGACTGGCTTCCACCAGGCATCAACTTCTGCGAGCCAGGGACTATACCATTCAGACTTGCTCCAAGCTAGGTATATCAATAAATTTCGAAAAGTCTGCATTGTCTCCTTGTCCATCTATAACATTTGTAGGCGCAGAAATAAGCACAAAAGATCTGTCTGCAAAACTTCCTCCAGACAGAGTATCAGACATTTGCCGACATGTGCAAGTACTACTAAAGTGCAAGATGATTCAGGCCAGATTTGTATTAAAAACATTGGGTCTTATGGCGGCAGCGATCATTCTAGTCCCCCTGGCTCGTTTCCACATGCGGATCCTTCAGTGGATGCTTTTTACCCAGTGGTCCTTTCAACATCTCCCAATGTCCCACAGAATAATGATCACTCAAACATGCAAAGACCACCTGGCTTGGTGGATGATCTCCCCTACAGTTCTCCAGGGCAGACCATTTGTTCTACCTTCTCCTGTTGCCACGGTGACCACGGATGCCTCACTGATTGGGTGGGGGGGGCATTTTCAGGGCAGGACTGTCCAGGGAACTTGGCAACCCCTAGAATACCACCTGCATATAAACATCTTGGAGATGAGAGTGGTACTTTTAGCGTTGCAAGCTCTTCAGGACTCCCTACCTATCGGGACTATTGCAATTGAAACAGACAATATGTCTGTAGTGTGGTACATCAACAAGCAGGGCGGAACCAGATCCTATCCCTTATGTCGAGAAGCACTCAGATTCTGGCAGTGGGCAATCTCTTCCCAACGGTTTCTGATAGCAATGCACATCCCCGGGAAGTCCAACGTCATAGCAGACAGGCTGAGCAGAGCCATTCTCATGCCTCACGAGTGGTCTCTCAATCTTTCAGTAGTGGACAAGATTTTCCGCAGATGGGGTCAACCTTGTTGCAACCTTTTTGCAACCCTTCTCAACAGCAAGTGCGAAAACTTCTTCACTCTATTCCCCCTCCCCGGCCATTCCCCCATAGATGCTCTAGTCCACGATTGGCCCCGGGGTCTTCTGTATGCATTCCCTCCCTTTCCCTTAATTCCCAAACTGATTCAGAAAGCGACCGCTTTGGGTTCCAGGATGATCCTCCTTGCCCCTTTCTGGCCTTGACAGATTTGGTTCCCGTTCCTGCATCATCATTTGTTGGAGCAGCCCTGGAGTCTGGACCCAGTGCTGGACCTTCAGTCTCTCAACCTCACAGCTTGGTTGCTCCACTTCCAACCTTAGCCAGGCTTCCACAGATTTCTCAGCCAGTACATGAAATCATCCTTTCTTCACATAAATCTAATACCAGAAAAACCTATGCTAGTAAGTGGAAACGCTTCTCCTGCCGGGCAGAGACCAGGAATATAGATCCTTTTGCAGCCCCTGTCCACACTGTTCTGGATTTTTTGGCAGAACTTTTTCGAGCAGGTTCCTCGTCTGCCACCATTAGGGTCCAATTGGCTGCTATCTCTAATTTCCACGCTGGCCTGTCAGAATCCAGCATCATGTCCCACAAACTTTGTAAGGCCTTTCTTAAAGGGACTATTTTACTTAGGCCCCCGGTTAGAGATCCCCCGCCTCCGTGGGATTTAAACCTGATATTAACTTCCTTGATTCTCCCTCCCTTTGAACCTGCGGCCTCCTGTTCTTTAAAATTACTCTCCTGGAAGACTCTCTTAGTAGCTATCATCTCAGCTAGAAGAGTGTCAGAACTTCAAGCCCTCTGCATTCATCCTCCCTATCTTGTTTTTCACAAGGATAGTCACACTTAGAATGAACCCTTCCTTTTTACCCAAGGTTCCTTCTGAAACAAACCTGAATCAGGCTATTGAGCTTCCTGTCTTTTTTCCTAACTACTCAAACAGAGCTGAACAAAAACTGCACTTTTTGGATGTTCACAGGCAATTACATTTTTATTTGGATAGGACAAAACAAATTAGGAAGTCAGACCAACTCTTCCTCTCTTATGCTGAGGGCAAGCAGGGCTTGCCAATTTCTAAAGTATCTTTATCCAGATGGCTGGCTTCAATCATATCCTTCATTTACCAATTAAGACACAAAGAACTCCTTGTAAAACCAAAAGCTTATTCCACCAGAGCGTTAGCCACGTTGGTAGCTTTTCAAGCAAGGCTCCCAATGGAATCTATTTGTGCTGCAGCCACATGGGCCACTCCTCATACCTTTATTTCTCATTACAAGTTGGATATGGCCTCCAGGAATCGGGCTGAGTTTGGTTCCACTGTGCTCAAGAGTCTGTTCCGATGAGCCACCCAGGACTAAGGTGCTAGGGACACTGTCCCATCCAGCAAGAATGAAGGCGAGATTGACAACTTAACATTAAGAAGTTATGTACCTACCATAATGTTCCATGTTAGTTGTCTTCTTCTCGCCTTCTTTCTTGCGTCCCACCCGCCATCCCCCTAGCCTGGACAGACTGAGAAGAATTCTTCTGAGGCTGTATTACTCTACTGGACTATTCCTAGGTTATGTCCCCATCTGTTATTTCCAGGTAATTCTTATAGTTGGCACAGGTGTCTCCATGGTGTTAGCTACCAAACGAGATCTGGGTATTGGACGCCTAGCATTGTGGGATATAGGGAGGGCCTCGAGCCGGTAAATAGCTCTCTGGCTTTGGTATAGGCCGAGTTGGCTCCGAACCCATCCAGCAAGAAAGAAGACGAGAAGAAAACAACTAACATGGAATGTTATGGTAGGTACATAACTTCTTATTATACAACAACCGCACAGTCGTATTATGCACAGTCATGTCTCAGGACCAGGCACTGTACAGTCTGCCCTGATGCAACCATATATTAAGACTGCCTGCCAAAGCCATAAAAAGAATGATATCCAGGAGTGTATGGCTAAATACAGAATTCAGATACACTGCCAAACATTTCATTTAAAGTAAAACATGGAATATAAAATTAAGCAAAATCAAATTATACAAAGAAACCAGATCAGACAAAGCAAAAAATGCTTTGCAAAGTCTATCCTGTTTGAAGTTAACAGAAAGCCCAAACCTCACATTATATTCAGACCCACACAAAATGTTCTAGCTAACTACAGTACCCAAATAAGAAATTACACATTCGACAAGCACCATCCACAATTAAATACTACACACTAATGCAGTGCCAAACACCTCATTGAACAACAACAATATAACCACAACAATTGCTCATTTTTGAAAGATTGTCTGCAGTGATGCAGCATTCAAGCTCCACATATGTAATAGAGACAGAGTTTAGTCATGAATAAGCTGAGGCATTAAGTATCAGTCTACACATAACACATATACAGCTCACACAGTTACGCACCAACATATTCAAGAAAGCCGGCCCACTTCTGAAAATATTCAATGCTGCATTTATTGGTAAACAGGCAAAGAAACAATTACGCTAATAACTTGAAAGAAATTTAAAATAGCAACACAAACTTCCACAAAGACTGCAGAAGCACTATGCAATCTTTCTTCTCAAACAAAGCAAAAGAATTTCAACTTCATGGGTTGTGTGGCAGTCAAAAAAGAAGGAGCCATACTTACAAACATAAAAAATAAAAATAAAAATTAAAACACTCAAATTGGTTATGTGGTTGGAACTCTGCCCACATTCTTATTAATTCTAACTCCATACTCCCATAACAGTGACCAAAGTAAAACACAAAAGTGGTGTTCAGAGGAAGCAAAATTTGACTGTAGTATGCATTAACAAAGAAACAAATCTATTAAGCATGCATATTAGAAAATATTTCCATGAAATCTGACATGACTAAGAGCATGACTCCCCATATCTAGTAACTCAAGTGTTACGTGGCATACAGTTGTTCTATGGGTAGCAAGGTGTACATGTGCTTTATATAGAACTGGCAGCACTGATGAAAGTGTAATTGTACAGGTGGCATGCCTGCTTATGTTGTTCAGCAAAGCAGTGGATTAAGGCCAAATGGTACACACCACATACTTTGACCTGGCCAAAGCTTTTGACACAATTCCCCACTCGGGCATAGTAGAAAAGCTAAATAAATTGTGAATAAGCTCCTATATCATCCGCTGGATTGCCAACTTACTCACAGATAGGATGCAGATAATCAAAATAGAGGAAGTTACCTTGACAAAGAGACCAATCACCAGTGGAGTCCCACAGGGTTCAGTGCTGGGACCTCTCCTGTTTGGCGTCTACCTTTCTGAAGTAAAAACCAGCACCAAAGGGCTCTGTCTGACTAAGTTTGCAGATGACTGCAAGCTAGGAGTAGTCATTAAATCCCTAAATGATTTAGCCATCCTGCAGGAAGGTTTATCTCAAAGAAAAAACTGGTGCCAAAATCATGGACTGAAACTAAATGCCAAAAAATGCATTATTGTATCCTTTGGGAAGTCATCCACCTCAGGGAACTACCACATCGACAGTACCCTCCTAAGGGTTGACTCATTTGTTAGGGATTTGAGAACTTATGTGGAGAGTGATCTAACTTTTGACCAACATCTCTATTGTTGTAAGAAAGTCTCTCAATATTGCACAGCTTATAAACAAAGGGATTGTGTCTAGATCTAGGAATGTCATTGTCCCCCTTTACTCAGCCCTCATTAGACCACTAATTGAATATAATGCCCCTTTGGCATGCTTCTGTCTTGATATATGCAACAACTGAAATGTCCACAGAGATACTTCACTGAAAGGATACAAGGCCTAAACAACATGTCCTACATGGACTAACTCAAAGCCTTGTCACTATACTCAGTATCCTACAGACTGCTAAGAGGTGACTTATGTCTGGCATACATGGCATCCCTGACCCATTTCTGATGGATTTAATGCAGATTATCAAGTCAGATATCATCAGAAATACTCTGTCTAGGGATCTAAACCATTTCTACAACAACAGAATGGTTTAGAGTGACAGGTATATCTTGCAGAGGATACCTCTGCTGTGGAACAGACTGACTATCCACATGAAACAAAGTTCATCCCTTTCCATATGCAAGCACAACTTGGATCTATGGATGGGAACAGAACATTTATCCCAGGACTTCCCCCTGTACTACTAATGGACAGAAGTAGCTCCTTAAATGCTTTATCCCATGCATGGATCCCCTTAAATTATCTATGGTATGATTAGGGGTATTATATAATTATCGAGCATGGGATGAGCAGGACGGCTGTGGTGCTGCAACGGTTAGCATTGCTGCCTCACAGCAAGAGGCTCTCTGGTTCGATCCTTGGCTGGGGTGCCTTCTGTGCAGAGTGTGCATGTCCTCCCTGTGGTCGTGTGGGTTTCCTCCTGGTGCTCCAGTTTCCTCCCACATCCCAAAGACATACTGTAGGTGGATTGGACACTCTAAATTGGCCCTAGGCGTGCATGTGTGTGCCTTCTGTGGAAGGTTTGGCACCGGGCTGGCAACTCAACACCATAAAACTCCATTTCCAATCATGAGCGGACAGGTGATCTGCTGTGGTGATCCCTAACCAGGAAAAACCGAAAGACAAAGAAAAATCGAGCATGGGATGAGTAAGGCCAGTCAATAATCAAATGGGATAGATTATTTTGAGCACAAAAAGTGAAAGTTCCTAGGCTTAAAATGGCTGACAAGGGCAGCTAGTCTGGTACTTGCCTGTGAACATGCAAGCACTGTTTTACTCACTTATTAACACCATATCTCTAACTATCCTCCCCAGAGCACCCAGCATGCTTTTTAGGTTAAGATGACACTGTTACTATGCTATGTTTTTTAGTTTACTGTTACGAGATTGTATCACTGAACTGTGTGTTAGGCTTTACTGATTTTCTTAAGCTGAGAAAAGTTACTAGAAACTGAAATAAGAGAAGAAAGTATGTTTCTTTGTAGGGGACAAGTTCTCTTGCACCTCCTATTGTGGAAGATTTCACCCACAAGCCTCCTTCCTTTTCAATACAAACTCTGCAACAGCAAGGAAAAGTAAAAGCACTACTGCATTGCATCCCACTTCACATGGTTAAAGTGTGTGCAGTTAAAGGAACCCAAAAGAGAAGCTGCTCAATATAAGTACACTTGTTGGAGTGTAAGGGTAGCTATATTTTACTGTGATAAAGATATTCTTTACTACTCAGTACATGTCTGTAGAGCAGGATGCATCACACTGCTGTACTGTGCATCCGCAACCCTGAGATCTTACTACAATACTATAAAGACAGGCAATTTATGCTATTTTGCTGGACAGTCTAAGCACAGTATAACCCCTCAGAGATCCTTATACACTATTCCTATGTGAAGCATACAGTGCTGAGTGGTACTGTGCTAAGCTTTTTCCAGTGACTGTGCACTGAGTGACTAAGTGCACTTTCTCAATATGTGTAAAATGTTACATTGCTATGCAGGATACTGTAAGAAGGCTGCCCCTCAAAGTGCCTTACCGTTTGTATGTACCATCCTACTGTACACTGTAGGAGGCATTTTTTCATACTTAATTCCCTGAAATTGAATCATTGTACCAGAGGCGCTTGATGTATCATCAAAAAAACTGAGGCATAGTGCTGCTTCTTTGTGTCCCATTCATATCATAGTGATGTTCTTCATATTGATCACTGCAGCAATATCCTTAGCTATGTGGGTTTTATCCTGCCAAGGGTACAGAAGCCATCCATCTTCCAAAGCTTCAGGGCACTTTCCAGACAGCCAAACTGTCAAGCAGCTTGAGCTGAGAGGATTAAAAGACAAGCTTGGGTGTGTAGGCCTTCAGAGCTTTACTGATGCTGAAGAGTACATTCTTCTGAGTTTTTTAGGCTCGATGGTCAGCTTGTGATTTTCTTTTACTGGGCAGATAGGTTCCTTTTGAGGCAAAAACTTACATTTTCTTAAATTTTGAAGATGATTTATTACTTTCCTCTTCAGGAAAGTTATTTTAAAGCTGGGAGTGTTGTTATTTAATAGATTGTTTTACAGGCATTTGCTGCTTTTCTTTCCTGGGAAAGAGGCACCATTTCAGCTTGACCGTGGAACAGACTCTCCGTCCCGTGGTTGATCCTTCTTCCAGCCAAAAATGGAAAAAGTTAAGCAAATAGTCTTTGCCACCACAGTAGATAAGCAATTTGCCTCAGCCACAGGTGAGTGGCTCTGCTGTGGTCATTTGTTGTACTTCAGACCACTCATCTTTTACCCTGGATCCCTCTGGTGTAGTAGCTAAAGCCAGTATAGACCAGGGGTTAATCACAGCCTCTGCTGCTGTTGAAGTCCTCTAAGTAGGCAAGGGAAAGCCATTCTTGTCAGTCCGTGGAGAGGGAACAGGGAAGGTTTCTATGATATCCAGCAACAATGGCCAGGTTACCAATTGGTGACCTGGCCATTGTTGGATAATTTATTTTCTATTTTTTTATTTTTTTGCTGTTTGTGTTAAAGGTTCTGTGTTGTGTCAGAATGTTGTGCTGTTCCCTGGAGTAGCAGCTTCTGACATTAGTAACCTGGTTGGCCCAATTTTTCTGTAAACAAGAAACAGAAAACCAAGCATGTATCTACTCTTCTTCCTCAAATTTCTTTGGACAGGAGTAGTTCACTGGGATTGGCTCAGAGTTTAACTCAGGCTATTGATCCTTCTTGTAAAGTAGTTTCTTGTAAAAGAAAAAGGTATTCCTCTTTTCCTGAAGAAATTCAAGATTTTGAATCTGAACAAGAAGATGAAGGGACAGATGCAGGGTGTTGTCCTCAGATGTCTGATTCAGACTCAGAGGAGACCTCAGTTTCTGATTATCCTTGTGGGGGTTTCTCTTTCTCTGAGACTATATCTGGAATGGCCTATGTTTTCAGCGGGAGAACACCGAGGTTTCTTAGGCCCTCAGAAGGATTTTCAAGAACCTGAACCCATTCCTCCTGTCCTGTCTGCTTTAGAGGATATGTGTCTTACTGCCTGCAATTTTACTGGTAGTCAACCAACTGTCCATAAAATGGCAGATAGGATGTATAAAGTTCCTGAGTCTTTTAAATTTGTATACACTGTTCCCAAACCTGACCCAACAATTACAGCCTTAGTTGATTCCTCTGCTGCTAAGCAGTTAGTTCTTTCCAATTCTCCTCATTCTAATAAGGAAGGGAACATTATTGATAGGTATGGGAAAAAGTGTATATTTCTGCAACTTTGATTTTTCAGAATTTTGAATTGTCAGGCTCGTATGTTAAAAACCGCGGTGGTGGTGCTGCGGTAGCCTTGTCGCCTCACAGTAAGACGCTGTCCGGTTCGATTCTCAGCTAGAGCGTCTTCTGCGTGGAGACATGTGTGAATGGGCGTACCTTTGTTGAATGTTGTGCATCAGGGCTGGTAACTCGGCATGTAAAAATCAACTACCAATCATTAGCGGACCGGAGTTCCGCTGTGGCGACCCCTAACCGGGAAAAGCCGAAAGACACAACAAAAAGGCTCGAATGTTAAAGTTTGTTCTGACAAATTGTGAACGTATGAGGAAAGTTTTATCTACAGTCTCTTTTTATGTAGAAAAATCTGCTTTAAATAAATTGCTCAGGTCACTACTCATTGTTTGCAGAGTGTTTGCATGACTTTTTTTTCCAGGGCTATGGCCACTGGTACTGTTTTAAGGAGGTTTTCTTGATTCTATTCTAAGAACCTCCCTTCTACTCTTTCTGTAAACTGGAGCATTTCTTCCCAGGCCACCGTTGAAAATGGGGCTTGTGCCCAGTTGGACTTTCCCGGTAAACAAAAGCAATAAATAAATAAAACACATTTTTAAATTCTCTGTCTTGGACATAGATTTAGTGTTTGGTCTCTCTGCTGCAGAGGTGATCAAAAAGTGTGATGAAAGGGGCAAGCTGATCCACAGAATCTGTAATATTTTTCAGCCCTCCTTTACCAAATTGTCCAAGGGATTTTCTTTCTCCTCATCCAATTTTGGCAAAAAAACAAAACAGAAGAAACCAGCAGAATTCAGGTAAATAGACGTTTAAGAAGAAATGGCAAAGGAGGTCCAAAAATAAATCTCAGACCTTTCAAAACCAAGGACAGTCCAAGAAGTATGAATGACTATTCAAGAGACCTTGTAGACCCTTTGACTCGCCCTACCCCATTTTCACTGCCAGAATGTATTAATCTCCAGTTTTGTTTGTCAACATATTGTTTCAGACAAATGGGTTCCAAAAATTTTTCATCAAGGCTACAGATGGCATGGGAGGAAATTCCTCTTTTTCAGAGTTCCTTTCCTCATCCTGGCATCAGATTATTTTGTTTTCACCTTGCCTTCATCACATGCTGTTCCAGTGAGTGATAGAACCAGTTCCTCCTTCCCAGGTGGGGAAGGGGTTTTATTCAAGGAAGTTTCTAGTGCCAAAAACAATGCTTGGAGACCAGTTCAGGATCTTTCTTTACTAAACCTGTTTGTGATAGTGCCCATATTCAGAATCTTATAATTTCACAACCTGTTACATCTTCTTCCTCTTTTAAGTTTCCTGGTAACACTAGACATAAAATATGCTATTATCACATTCCTGTTAATCCAGACTTCAGATGTTTCTTAAGATGTTTGTGTCTGGATCACATTATTAGTTTTCTGCCTTACTCTTTGGACTAGCTACTACACTAATAGTGTTCACTAAGTGCCTGACTCCCATTATAGCTCATTGCAGGCTACAGGGTATCTACATTTTCCAATATTTACTTGACTTCCTTATCTTTGGAGAGTCTTTTTCAAGGTGTCAGAAATCTCTCTCTCTCTCTCTCTCTCTCTCTCTTGGGTGAGAGATCTCTTACTGAAACTGTGATTCCAAGAAAACATTCAAAATACTTTCTGTACTCCCATACACAGGGCTGTGTTCCTGGTATGTCAATTAGACACCTCAGTTCAAAGAGCTTTTCTTCCACAGGAAAAAATATATCTTTATTTAGATCTGTTTCTAAGGTGCTCCACTCGGAGACTTTGGTCAAAGTGAGGGAATACTTCAGGATTTTGGGTCTCATGGCATGTATGATTCTCATTATATACTTGGCAAGACTCCACATGAGAAGGATATAGTGGTATCTGAAATCTCTTTGGTCCCAGCATCAACACTCCTTATCTTTTTAGATTCCAGTGATTTGGTGGAGACAACAGATATCCTTAAATCCAGGTCTCCCTCTCTCCCTCCCTGCATACAAAAAGTCAGCACAGACACTTTGGACTTTGCTTGGAGAGCAGTTTCAGGAGGGATAAAAGTCCAAGGGGTGTGGGACATCAAGGACAGATGCAGGCACATAAATATCAAGGAGATACTTGCCCTGATCAAAGCACTCAACAGTCCTGTGAACTATTTGATTCCCAGGACTTCTTCAGAAGGTTACTGACAATACCACAGTCCTGTGGTACATCAACAAGTAAGGGGGAACCAGATCATACCTCCATTTGCAGACTAGCCACGTTAGCTTGGTATATAGCTTCACAGCACAGTCTCACTCTACAGCTGTCCTACATTTCATCAGAGCAAAACTGTGTGACAGACTGAGCAGGACCATGGCAGAGCCTCATGGATGGAAACTAGATCAGGGGGTCTTCCAAGATTTGACCCATCTGTCGAGAGTTACTCAAGCAGACCTTTTCATATATCTTGAAAACTATAAAATACAAATGTTCTTAAGCATACACTCCTCTTTACAGTGGTGCTATTACCATGTCAGACATACTGGTGATTTTTATATTGAGCAAGTAGTTAACTGATGGTGCAGATTCAATACACCCTACATGGTCTACTAAGACCATGTGCCCATCATGGCAACCATTTTGTATTCAGTAAGTGGCTCTACATGGTGTGTAGAGCTTAGCAAACTTGGTAAACACTGTGGCATTCTAATTACAGCATAAGCAGCTGAATTGTATGATAATCAACCAATCCAAAGTGGAGGAGCCATTCATTAAGCTATAAAGCAACTGTGTAGACTGATGTTTTTTCCTGCAAATTCCAAAACCTATTGGAATACAGCCACGGAAAGGAGTCTACTTAGAAAGAATGTTAGTGGCTGCTGTTGCTTTAATTCATGTGTATGTGCAGCAGGCTGACTTCTATGCTGCTGCTGCTAATAGACCACTGCCAAGAAGAAGAAGAGTTTTCAGACCCCATTTAACTTGTCACAATCTGCATGAGATGGAAATTGTAGAACACTACAAGGTAGACAGAGACACACGACAGGAACTCTGCAACCTCTGTCATCCTCAATTCAGGCCCAGGGCAAATTGAGGGGAACCAATACCAGTGGGAACAAAGGTATGTGTAGCACTTGGTCTCTGAAAGGTTTCTGTAGCTAAAATTCTAACAGGGGGCATGCTGTGGGTGTCACATGCATCAGCATCCAGGATCCTTCATCAGTTCCTGAATGCTATGCTTCAACATGCCAGTGATCATATATATTTTTCCCATACTCCTTAGGACAGGACCATAAATATGCAGGACTTCTACCCCATACAAAATCTATATTTTAAACAGAAGCTGAAATTATGTAGGGATCATTATTATTATAATAAAATATGCAATGTTCCATATTTGATTTTTTTTTGTAAAATATTTTCTATAGTTGACACCATCAGCTTCTGATTGAAACAAGTAACAAGTCTGTTTCTCACCATCTGATTTGTCAATTTAGTGACTTCAGATGCCTGTGCATCTGAAAAATGAATGAACTGAAACAGCACAATTTGGTGGAGAAGTAGACGGGAATGAGTCATAATGGTTAAGGTTTTCACTTCATAGACACAAAGTACAGAATTTGATTCTGACCTTGGGTTATTGGCTAGTCTAAAATGGCTCTACATGGTGTTTAGCTAGGTATTCACCTTTGTAAACATGAAAAAAGTAATAAAATTGGAAATAAACACAAACTTAAAAGAAGTAAATGTCCTGAGCATATATGCTGTAGTGTAGGAGCACGTGCATCTGACTGACTAGTACTCCCTCTGCAACTTGGGGGAATCAATCAAATTCTGATAACAGAATGTACACTGTTTTGAATTTTTCTTTGCTTTGTACTATTGGAGGTGGTGTTTTTTACTACATTCAATTAAAGTTACATAATCATGGGACTATTTGTCCATGATTGTGCATCTCTAACTGCTCACAAATTAAAATATTTATTTCTGAAGTGAGCATTACTAATAGGGGCTGCAAGTGCTGTAGGCGTAAGTAGGAGAATGCCATATACCACACTATAGTTGAGAATGAGTTATTCATCTAACCATTTTGCTACTCTGGTGGCAAAGAGTGATAAAGCCTTCACTACAGCCCAGCCAACCTGAGTTTGATTAGCAACTCAGGTGGCTTACAGAGTGGTAGGGAAGGATGGGCATTACTACCCCATGGGTGGGTGGTCCTGTGGGCATCTCTGACTAAGATCCCTAGTCGAGGCTGGGGACATTGTAATCAAGAGTGTATCCAAAAAAGGGGGAAATAGGAAGGGGGCATGACTGATCTGCCTTGGAGATAGGGCAAAATATCATACATCTCAATTGCATGACTGCCCAGACTTCACCATATGGGGGGGGGGAGGTGAAGGAAGAAAGAGGGTAGTTTATAAGATCCCTCCCAACTAGAAGATGGAGAGTGATCCCCCAGGACATCGTTAGGATCTTTGCTGACCCTGGCTCAATATTCAGACATTTGACCAGGGAGAATTGGAGAGCTAGTAGACCAGCAAAGGATGTGGGGCACTGGGACACCTGTCAGAATGACAGTAAGAGGATAAGAAAAGAAGTAAAAATATATACTTTGTAGATTACAGAAACAGCAACCCTACAGTTCTCAACACTAAAATATTAAAATGTAACTTCTATCAAACAGTGGCACAAAAATGTAGAACAACCACATATTATTATCCCCTTATAACTTTCACTGTGTATAGAGACATAATCAGAAGACCATCAATGACATTTTCCCTCAGTGAATGTGTATTCTTAACAGCTGAGTTATCAATACGATATTCATCCCTGTCCTATTTTTTTTAAAAAATTCTCTTTTCTCAAAGCCGCTTTTTTGATTAACTTAAACAAAGTTTGACTGACTAGAATACTCCAAACTGCACATACATACCTTTCATCTTTGACAGCAACTTCACCATATGCAATTCTTAATGTAACCTGCATATATTATACATATCTGTTATTGAAACAATTGGCATATTTAGAAACACTGGAAACAATGGAAGACTCAGTGCAGAAAACAATAAGAATATTCACAGCACTTGCAAATTGAAAAATTTATAAGAATTGACAATAAGTGGAGATTAGCAAAATCCATAACAGGAGAAAGATATCTGGTATGAATGTGATATTAGTGTATATTATTTAAGGGATAAGAGCCATTTGCCTAGTTGTTCAGTACATGGATGGAGCTAGGAGTATATACATGCAATGAACCATTGTCATTGAAGCACTTGCAAGTGTATAAATCTGTAAGATGTGTAAAAAATTAAGCTGAAAAAAATCAAACAATCTTCCTTATTTCTATCAGGAGTTGATTCCGGGTAGCTGTTGAGATGTTTCTAAAGGCTTTTTCTGTTACAGTTAATCCAAATGTAATAGCAGGGCAGCTTGTTCTTGAATTATGAAAGAGCAGGTGGATGATTATTTTATAAGTTTCCGGTGAGAGGTGAACAGTAATCCTGGTGTGAAGTTTGAAAGTTGAAGAACCTAGAAACAGAGTTTCATTTTGTTGCTTGATAGCTATTGTATTTTAAAAGGGAACAGTACTGATTCTGTCTATGCCTATGTGACTTCTATGATGTGATTTTGTTGCACAGGATAATACTTTTGTGATGCCTGTGGTCTTGCTGTACTTTAGGTGCCTGTGTTCCAGATTTTCTGACGCAGACAAGATGGTGACAGTGTTCTGTGGTGACATACGCAGGGCATTGTTATCATTTGTTAACTTGAGGATTTCAGAGTAGTTTATCAGTTTGTGCCACCATATTAGGTATAGTTATAGCCATGCCATGCATGTTATCTGTGTAAGCTAGATTAAAATGTATTATGCACATGTGTGTGTAT